>NC_091947.1:24699614-24999614 GCF_041260155.1 Ptychodera flava | reverse complement strand
TATCTCTTTGTGTTCACGCTTTTTTGGCGTCAACTTTTGTAACAACACATTTCTCGGTAATGAATTCGGTTCAGAACGTGTAAAATTCCTGCCAAATTTTCAATAATTGCTAAGTTTACGAAACTAATTCGATGGTCGAGTTTTCGCCTCTGCGGGAGTCACATAGAGACAAGAGGTAGTTAATTTTTGTGGTTCGAATTACTTTCATCAACATTAATGTTTTTCTTCATCAGGATTATCTTCATTGCTCACAGATAGTCTTTATCGTTAGGTACTCCTCCACATTTGACTTGTTTTGAAATCTTTTGGTGTCCTAAGCCTAAAGTAGTTATATTTAGTAAATTTTGTCATCATGCATAGGTAGTTACGGTGTAGCATGGTTTGTTTAAACTCATACGTTTCATCACAAACTCATCTTCGTTCTCCGACCGATCAAGTGTATTTCTCGTAAAAATAATAATAACGAACGCCTGTATTACCCTGATGAGCAGTAAAAAATATTAACCCCTTTGGTAATAAAGCTCAACATGGGTAACCTGTTACTATACATATCGGGTTTTAAGTTAGTCATTCTTCTCGCCGTGCATGGGTGACTTAACGCCGATTCAGTTCACGCGTTGATCGGGATTGTCAAAACGCTGTGACAATACAGTGCGGAAATAATTCGCTTCGTCGACGCCAACTCAAGCTCAAAGAAAGTACAGCCCTCTCACAACAGTTTTATCTCTCGGGACAGTCGACATCAGGGAACTCTCAGCTTCGTAAGGTACATTCGTTCCTTCAAAGTTCCGAAAAAATCAGGGTGCTAGTCTGTAGTAGATCTGGTCTGATTAAGACTTATCAAGAGCGATTCTTTGTAGTTTTAAGGTATTCAAAATAATTTATATTCCGATTCACAATGTGCTTCTATTAGTTGTGTTTTAGTAACTGTTAACAAACAGAGAACGAATCACGCTGACGTGCACGTTGTAAATACTTCATACATTACTCTGTAGGGCATGATTCACCTATCAGTCATTTGACCATCGTACGAAGGATGCATTTCTCACACACACGAAATGTACAAGGGGGCTTATAATGGAGGAAATTATTAATCATGACGTCTTTAGTTGATTTCTGCTTGCCTTGCTTCTGTGGTTGGGAAAATTTTTGGCTGAAGTGTCAGCGTAGAGTCATCAACCCACCTGTCCGAAGATAATAGTAATTAAGAGAAATTTCGATGTAGTTGGGATTTGTGAAACTTTTGCAACATCATCCTCTGATTTTGATTCCTTTTTGCCTGGTTATCAGTCTTTCTCTACATGTAGATTACGTAGATCAAATGTTGGTAAATTTTCAGGTGGGGTCACAGTCTTTGTAAAATCATCTTTACTTTGTTATGTTAATAGAATTCGCCATGTTAAAGATGGTATATTTCTTTTGTTCAAAAAAGAAGCTTTCAATCATGTACGGGATGTTATTGTTGGCATAGTGTATGTATCGCCAGAAGGTTCTTGGTTGTATAATACTGGCGAGCCAAACGGGATAATTCGTTTAGAAAATTATATTGTTGAAATTTTTAGTCAGTTTGATAATTGTGATTTGGTACTAGCAGGAGACTTCAATGCTCGTACCGGTAATTTAGAAGATTTGATAGTTAAAGACAGCGGCGTGGATTCGTTTCCTTCATTTGATGTAGATGATATTAACTTTGACACACCTAGAAATTCAAAAGATGATGTCATTAATAATTTTGGTAGAACCTTTCTTGACTTATGTTGTAAGTTTAATTTACATATTTTAAATGGCCGCTTTGATGGTGATACAAATGGTGAATTTACATGCGTTGCAAATCAGGGCACTAGTATGGTAGATTACATTGTTGCTTCTTGTCGCCTATTTGTAAACATTGTAAACTTTAAAGTTGGCAGTCTTGATCTTTCTGATCATTTTCCAATATGTTGTAAATTCTCCTTTCCAAATGATGCACTACAGAATATCCCTGTTATGGGAGAGGTTATCGCATCACCTTACTTTAAATATCAATGGAACTCTGAATATACTGACACCTTGCGTTCCAAATTACTGGATGAGAAAAGCCAAGGAATGTTTTCTGCTTTCCATACAGAAGTATCTCTTTTGCATGTTAATGAAGCTCTGAAGATATTTGAGAATGTTATTGGCCAAGCCTGTGAAACTTTGAAAACTACAGTTGGAGGTGTCAACAATAATAGAATTACAAACAAGGTAATGCATGGTGGTATAAAGAATGTGCACGAATGAAGAATGAAAAATTTAAATTGCTATGTAACTTTCGGCGTTCAAAGAACATTGCTGATCTGGTTGATTACAAAGCTGTAAGAAATCAGTTTAAGAACCTGTGCAGAGATAAACTGAAAGCTTATCAGAATTGTCAAAAGCAGCGTTTAATTTCCTCATGTAATGACCTGAAGAATTTTTGGCAAGTTGTTAAAAAACTACGTGGTACTACAAATGGTGCTTTACAAGCAAATATCTCGCCTTCCGAATGGTTTAAGTATTTTCAGGAGTTATTGAATTGTGAGGGTAATATTATAAAGGATGTAAATTTCAATACAAATGTTAACGTAAGATTAGTGAGCATGATTCCTTTTGTGATTTATGTAATGATAATTGTCCACGTTCTGTAAACGAAGTCGTTTCGGAAGTGGAAGTACGTAATGCCATTAATAGTTTTAAGAATAAGAAAGCTGCAGGTCCAGATGGATTCGTTGCTGAAATTTTCAAAGCTGCAAATGCTATTATTTCACCGCACTTATGTAAGCTTTTTAACGCCATTTTGAAAGCTGGGCAATATCCAGAAGAATGGTGCAAGGGAATTATCTTTCCTTTACATAAAAAGGGTCATTGCATGATGTTAATAATTATAGAGGTATTTCTTTATTATCAGTTTGTAGTAAGATTTTTACTAAAATTTTAAATCAAAGATTAGTAGATTGGACCATGGAAGATAATGTAATTGTAGAGTCTCAAGCAGGATTTAGAAAAGGTTATTGTACAATTGACAATATATTTTGCCTGCAAGCTATAGTACAGAAATATTTATCTTTGAAAGGAGGCCGTTTTCATGTAGTTTTCATAGACTTTTCGAAAGCCTTCGATCATGTCAATCATGAACTTTTGTGGCACAGATTAATCACATATGGTGTTCATGGTAAAATTTTGAAATTATTACGATCAATGTATTCACAACTTACATCATGTGTGAAATGAAAGGGTGGCTTAACTGACTACTTTAAATGCACTGTTGGTACGAGACAAGGATGTATCAAAGTCCTCTTTTATTTTCATTATTCAACAATGAGTTATCTAACTATATGTGTAATGTACAGTCTAGTGCGATCTATGTCAATGAGGATGTTCCCACAATTCGCATATTAATGTATGCCGATGATATTGCTGATTCTGCCGATTTGCCAATGTGTTTACAGCGTAAATTAAACCAACTCGAGCAATTTTGTAAACAATGGGAAATGGAAGTCAATCTATCCAAATCAAAAATTATTGTATTTCGCAACGGGGGCTATCTCAAAAGATATGAAAACTGGCTTTCCGCAGGACAACGGGTTGATACTGTAAAACATTACAATTATTTGGGGTTACTTTTTTTATCAAGGTTATCATGGTCACCTGCAAAGTCAAATCTCGTTGCAAAGGGGCTAAAAGCACTATTTTCAGTACAGTTAACCATTAAAAAGCTTGGTGGGATGTCGATATTGAATTCTTTTAGACTTTTTGATGCAGTTGTTGTTCCTGCATTGTGTTACGGTACTGAGATCTCGGGTTTCGAATACTCAGAAAGTATCGAGCGTGTACAAGTTCAGTTCTGTAGATTTTTGACAGGCGTAAACAGCAGTGTAAATACTTCGGCCGTGCTTGGGAAATGTGGTAGACTCCCATTATGTTGTATTTATTTCAAAAGATGTATCTCATACTGGTTAAAGTTACTGGAAATGGGAAATCATAGATATCCGACAGCATGTTATCTTATGTTAAAACGACTAGATGATGCCAGCTGGTAGAATCACATGGGTTACACACTTTAAAAATCTCCTCTTTCGATAAGGTTTTGGAATTGCTTGGCTGGAACAACAAGTTGGTGACGCCAAGATTTTCTTGATAAATTTCACTCAAAGGCTTAATGACTGTTGTAAACAAGAGTGGCATTATATATAGTTTGACAAATTTTTCAAGACTTAGTGTTTATTGCGAATTCAAGTCTTTGCTTGAGCCAGAAAAATATTTGGACTACTTAAACTACAGTCGTAAACGAATCAGCAAATTGTCGCTGTTCCCCACACAAACTTAATATAGAAATCGATCGTCATCTTAATTTACCAGTAGAACGGAGAATCTGTATGTATTGTAAAGAGTTTAAAAATATTACAACTGTAGGAAACGAATTTCACTTTATTTTTCTGTGTCCACTTTACGAGGATTTTAGAAACACTTATTTTCCAATGGAATGGAAATTTAACTTATATGGAAATAAGCTTGTGGAAATCATGTCATCACAAAACAAAGACAAAGTCTGTCAACTTTCATTGTATTTATTGAATGCTTTCAAGAGAAGAGAAACTTTACCAGACTTACCTAGAATCTAATCTATTATTTTATGTATATTTACAGTATTCAAATGGTTTTTTTGTAGATCTGTAAAATTGACTCATAATCCACTTAATAGGTTTTGTACTTCATGTCTTAGGAACAGTTTGTGAACCAGCTCACTTAATAATGTAAAACTTTGTAAACTCTGTGCGAGGGGCTGAGGCCCTGCACTGTGATCAAATAAAGTTAAAGTTAAGATAAAGTAATTAAGAGATGAGTTATGCCTCGGGACAGTGTTTTGGTACTTTGTTGACCAAATAAGCATACCTGCCACAGGCATTAATGTAACATTATACATAGGGCACACAGGAAATTACGTTAAGGAATTCCTGCTTTTTTTCACCTTTTTCTCTACATGTGTCACTTTCTTCGTACTATTAGGTGCTTCATTTTAACGAAGAAAAATCAGGTGATAGAACTGATGTAGGAGCTATTGCCAGAACACGAATGAGTCAAAAGACAACGTTATAAAGAGATGTTTCATCGCTCAAGAAAACACTTTAAGACTATCCTGCAACCTATTAGTCCGGGCGATTAGTAGAGCGCCCCATAGAACAGATCCCCGATAAAAGTTCGTCACCGATGCCTGCCAGAACTCATTCGCAAAGTTCCTGCAAATCTAATCCGAACTTGTTCTTCTACCGGTAATGCAGTGAAGTGTCCGTGACGCAGAATTTTGTGGAGGGACCTTTCGCAGAACTGATCGATGCTCCTAAATACAAACTAAAGTGCGAACTTAGTAGCACAAAGACGTTCTGAAAACAGAACTAATTACATAAAATTTACTGAGGAGTAATTAAGTTAAGTAAAACCCGATTCAGATTCCAATTTAGATATTTTTGCTCATTGCATCTTTATCGTAAATCCATATAACAATTTTGAGACATTTGCGACTCGAGGTTGTTGTCATATTACAGAATTATTGTCAACCTGATGGTTGCTTTAAAACTGACATAATCATGTCCTGTGGGTTATAAAGAGACAGTCAGTCAAACATACAGACAGATACTTCTTTCGTGTTGAAAACTATTGCTATGGTTCTGAATGGCTTATCTTTTTTTAAAAGCAATCAGCATGGTTTAAGGTAATCGTTATATTAATTCAAGGTTTATGCATCAATGTTGTTTATATTTTGTGAAGATCATTGAAAGTATACGTTTGTATACGTATATCACTGTATCACATTGAGTTTATATGTAACAGTAAAACTTTGACGTTAAAGTGTCTTCCTGTCACCCTGTACTTCTGACTGTTCGTCGATGTTTATTGAAAATCTATATCCAAACCCCAAGTGATGGGAATTTATTGCAAATGATATATAACAAGATAACAATAGTAATAGCGATACAGTATTGGACTTTTTCACTTTCACTACTATAATAAAAATGAAAATCGATAAAATTTATGACTCTGACTCTTAAAATATACTCAATGGATGGAAATAGTGCACTATGCACATTACATTTTAATGCCGCTAAACATGAGTTATTTTGGTGGTCACAATCTTATGAACATTGCTTCGTATAATTGTCCTATATTTAAAATTGTGAAATCTACGCTCGAAGATGAATATTACCTCCTTAGAATCGTGAAATCTGGATCAGGCATGGTCAATACAACTGCTTTCTACGTGCATTGGACACACAGTACATCGTACTCGCAGTCGAATGATGCTAGATACCATTGCACCTGTTGTAGAATAACACAGCCTCTGATGAGGTTATCGATTCATCGCTGTCTTCGTCATCGGAGTACGTCTCGTCATCACCAATTACGTCACTGCTACTATCTTGCGAGTCTTAAAATGAATCCTGTGGCTCGTCCGATGGCTCATCGACATCTATCTCAATGACGTCTTTCAACTAGTGGGGAAAATTGATCAGCTTATCATGTTTTAATATTCTCTTTTGTCACTTTTGCATTGTATAAAGGTATCCATAAATAATGACATACAAACAGAAACAATAAATAGGTACAACCACTAAAACCAAAAAGAAAATACCACTTAAATTAAAACCACCACCGTATAACGAAGCAAGCCTAAACTTTGAAAATGACGATGGTACTGCCCTGATTTTAGAAGAATGCCAGGTAGATCTTGCACGATGTGACCGTGAAGATGTTTGCATCTTTGCTCTTTCACATTTCCTGGAATTGCTCTCTTTTAGGTTCCTTCATCAGTCGCTCTCTTGTTTTGTATCCCCTCCGCTTGGTTGTGTGATGAAGTCATCTTCGTCCTCGAAGAGCAGAAGCCAGATTCGTTATTGAGAGAGTTAGCCACTATTGACTGACTCTATAGTGAGCGATCCGGTGTGTGGTGTGATATTATAATTAACATGACCCAGCATCGACTGGAGTTTCTAGACGCTATGGGTTTTTGTTTTAGGGCATATTTTGAGCGTTGCTAGTGCTCGTACGTTATGTTAATAGTAAATGTTGTATTTATCTGTAAACGATATGTTTGTTTTAGGAATCTAAATCGATTATCCGAACTTTTGGTTTTGTGTCAATTTTTCAAGAACAAACAGTAGAGGGAAATTTGAAACAGTGCGGTCGAGAGTTGTCTCCTAGCAGAGAAATTTATGCGGAGAAAACAGTTGAGAGAAATTTCAAACAGCGCGGAAATTTTTAAACAGAGCGGAGATTTTTACACAGCGCGAAGAATTTACAAGAGCGCGGAGATAAATTTTACACAGCGCGGAGATTTTAACACAGCGCGGGGACATTTACACAGCGCGGAGAATTGTCGTTTTCGTCCACGGTATATTAAAACTGTACGCGCATTCTCACTTTTCATCGAAAAGAAAATCTGAAGGTTTTCTGTCTTGCATATCCTATCGTAGAGTTCGCTATGATACAAGAAACGGTTAACCAATGTTAAAGTCCTAGTTCTTCCTTGGAGTTGCGTCAGAGATTTTTCTTGGAATCTAACGATGAAAAGGGAGTGAATTCAAACGTGAATACGTATACTATAAGTAGTCAGGTGGCTTAGCAACAAAAAACAGCAAGATCGTTACACGGATGACAAAAGTGCCAAATTTGCTACAGAGGTTCACATATATATGTAGATCAAAATTAGCTATTGCTCCAAAAATTTTGGCCACCGGAAAGGCTCGATGACATCATAAATTCAAAATGGCCGCCATTTTATTGCTTAAAAATGGTAAAATACGGTTTATTCGGCTAGTTTTCAATATTTTTATTGAATATACTGACACAAACATTCTCAATTATAAATAAAACATTAAATTGACGCAAATAAATTATTATGATGACGTCATAAAGCCAAAATGGCCGACCAAATTCAAAATGTCTGCCGTAACATTGTTTAAAATGTTAAAGCACTCTTAATTAAACATGTTTCAGCATTTTATCGCCTGAACTGAAATTAACACCCCAAATTACAGACAAAACATATAATTGATGCAAATAAATTATTGTGATGACGTCATAAAACCAAAATGGCAACCGAAAATTACAAAATAAAAGAAGTTCACTATGCTTGGTACCATAGCCCCTATACGTGACAAGATGATAGTTTCAAGGTAATGTACAATATGTATTGATATTCCATAAACTCAAAATAAAAGATAAATGTACCAAAACTTAGCCAATAAGTTCAACACAAGTAACAGACTCTTATGAGATTATTTATTATTAAACAATAATCTGTGTTTGAAAAATCGAATCGATATAAAAGGAAATTAAGGCAACCTCACACACAGGTTCAACCTTGTTTATGATACGGTATATATATAGTGAGTAGATCAATTTGGTTTCGTGATAGGGAAACATGGTGAGAAACCAATGAATCGATAATGTTTTGACCCTCGTAATGTGACCTTGGTCCCAGAAAAAGGTTTTATGTTGGTGATTCCTCCTACCGGCATTTCCGGCCAAAGTGAGGTCCCTTCTTCAGTCACTTGAATGGTCTTGTATTCCAACATGTTTAGTTTGATGGTAGCCATCAAAGAGAGATGCTAAGATAATTATGTTCTACTATGATTGTTGCGTGAATTGTAGCTCAGGTCGTTCATTTGTACTCTCCTTGTGTTTGAATTTTGCTTGAAGGAGGATATCTTGTATGTTTTATCTTTCTTTTATACGTTATTATAGGTTTTCTGGAAAATCATGGCCAGCGTATAATCATCCTTCATTATTTTCCAGTTTCTTATCATATAGTTTGATTGGGCTGGTTATGATGAGGTTGTGCTGACAAGGTTTTTGTAACATCATTACTCTTACTTTTGTTGATGAAGGATGGCTGACGTTTTGTTACATTAACTTCTTTTTTGATACAAGTTATGTCTTTCTTTTTGTAATCTCGTTGTTCAAGTTTTTGCGTTGAGAAATTGACCATTTTATGAAGTCCATATTGTTGTTGCATGAGCGAACATATCTGAGTAATTCACCTTTAATGAAGCATTTGAAGGTTGGTGGCAGATAAATATCATCAGATGGTTCTGTGTTGGTTTTACAGTGGAGCCATCTCTCTCGATTGCGTCTCTGGCATTTGAAGACCACAAGGTCGAGGTATGAGATTTTGTCGATAAAATGTTCAATTATGAATTCCCAAGTTGAACGTATGGTACAGGGTGTTGCACTCCTCGGCAAATGTTCTGAATGTTATAAGTTTATGTTCTGTTCCTGAGTAAATCATGAAAATTATACCTTTTTAAACGTTTCCATAAGAATATTTGACCGGATTTGGGATTTAATATTTTTCTTTCTTCTCCGTTTCATGGTATGTTATATTAGCTATTTCTGGTGAGCCCATGCTTCAGCCATAGATTTGTTTGTATTTTTCTCAGTTGAATTAAAATATGTTGCGTTTCAGAATAATCGACAGGCTTTCATTTACGTTGTTGGTGGGGTTTTGTATCATATCAGTGGACTGGTAATGTTTCAGAGTCCAACGCTGCGATTGCTGTATTTATGGCTTCATTTTTGTCATATTTTACTACATTGATAACACTTCTAATGTTACCAGAATAGAGTTTGCTTGTATTTTATTGATTCTAACTAGTTAATGAAGTTTTTGTGTCCCTGATATATGTAAGTCGTCTTCGCATGATTGGTTTTATGACAAAGTCTAGAAATTCCGAGATTTGGTTTATTGGGCTCGAGCAGCCATTTCTATTGAGACGTTGGATAATGATTGTTCCTTCTGCTTGGGTTCTGTATATTTTGGCAGGGGAAAACATCGTGGTGTACAAATTATTCTACTTATGGGAATGGGGAAACTGTAAATCACCTCGTCAATGATCTTCTTGTCGCAGATAAACGATATCATATACAATTTCCACCTTATAGATAATGTCGCCAAGTCTTGTCTTAATGTACAATAATAGTGTACATTTCGCAGCTGTCTATAACTTTCTTTAATGTCATTTGTCGTATTCAAATTGCTGTGCCTCTTACTTTATCGATGGGTTTTATTGTGATTTATTTGTTTTTAGACAGATTGTTCAGAGCAGTCTTTCCTGCTAGACTTATGTTCTTTCTGATGTGGGTTGCGAATGGAATTTCCTCTATCGATCTAAGTTGCTTCGAGACAGTTTTACAATTTTGGGTTTTCCGCTGTTAGCAGTGTCGACGTTGGATTTATCTTAGAACATATGTCTGATTGATTGATGAATTGATCGTTTGTTTCTCATGATATTGCACAATCTTATGATGCGAATAGATTTGCTGATATCTGATAGGACAATTTTTCTGTATAGGCACTTAGAATGGGAATAAATTTCAAGTTTGTGCTTGATGCTTTGATTTCAACATTTGGTAAGGTTTGATTTGCAAGATTTTTGATGAATCTGAGAATCTTTCTGAGTTCTTGCTTTTGTTTAATCATCGAATTTTTGTTTATGTTCTTCCTGGCGTTTTTTATTCTTTTGGTTTCAAAACAGCAAAACGATACCAAAAACGAAAGGCAAAGACGCTTTTCATAAAATCCACGAAAGCTGCAAAAAAAGCAAGGTGAGCTAGCTTCAAAAGTCAACAAAGTCTTCTCTTTGTTCATAAAGCCCTGACGAAACTGTCTTTTTTAGGCCAGCACATCCTCAAGAAAGAGAACTATTGCAGCACAAACTTATGTGTTTGTCACCACACATCAAGACATAAAAAAAACCCAGAAAATTCAACAAAGGAAGCAAAAGACCAAACTCACAAACATAAAACCTTTTTTCGGGGGCTAAGGTCACATGACCAGGCTCAAGGCATGATCTATTCACCGGTTTCTCGCCATGTTTTTTGTTATCATGAAATCACACTACTATTGATCTACTCATTATATCGTAACACTTCCAAAGGTAGAACCGATATGTAAAGTTGCCCTCATTTCCTTTAAATTGATTCACTTTTTCAGACAGAGGCCATTGTTAATAATCAATAATTTCATAATAGTTTTGCCGCTTGTGTTGAGCTTATTGGCTAGTTTTGGTACATTTATCATTTATTCTGAGTTTACGAATCATCAAGACAAATTGTACATTATCTTGAAACTATCATTTTGTCACATAAAAGGGCTATTGTACTAAGCATAGTGAACTTCATAATAGGCCGTTTTGTAATTTTCGGTTGCAATTTTGTTTTCATGACGTCATCACAATAATAAATTTGCATCAATTGTATGTTTTGTCTGTAATTTGGAGTGTTAATTTCAGTTCAGGCACTAAAATGCATGACACAGGCTTCATCAACAGTAATTGAACGTTATCACACGATATCATGGCGGATATTTTGAATTTGGTCGGCCATTTTGGCTTTATGACGTCATCACAATAATTTATTTGCATCAATATTATGTTATATTTGTAATTTGGGATGTTTGTGACAGTTTATTCAAAATAATATTGAAAACTGCCTGAATTAGCAGTATTTTACCATTTTAAGCAATATCACGGCGGCCATTTTGAATTTATGACGTCATCGAGCCTTTCCGGTGGCCAACATTTTTGGAGCAATAGCTAATTTTGATCTACACATGTATGCGAACCTCTGTAGCAAATTTGGCACTTTTGTCATCCGTGTAACGATATTTTTGTTAAGCCACCTGACTAAAGTATCGCATGTACTTGAGTAAACCATTTTAACCGACAAAGGTGACTGTATCATAATACCTTGCGTTTGATACTCAGCTTTCAGTTTGTTTACATTAGTTTGATAAGTTTCATAACAATAAGTGTGTTTCTAATTCTGTTTTCTATTTTCATGACCCATGTATAATCTTTAATTCTCATATTTCTGATTGAATTAATGAATCCACAAGTAAAATTAAACACTTTGTAAAAGCGATGATTATAGAGGAACAGATTACCTAAAATTTACCGAACTAAAAATCCGCTATCCCTCACTGTGTTCACTCTATGAGGAAACATCAAATTCACTATATTCATAAGAAGAAGGCGCATTCGAGTTAATGGAAGTGAGAATAATTGAAATGTTCATCTGTGCGTTCGAGGGCAGTAATCATGGGCGGCTGGTAATAATGGTATAGGAATATGTCCGCTTTCAGTGCTAACTTTTTATTCAAGGTGGATTTGACACGGACACGTTTCCTTATTCGGTGTGGGTTTGATATCAAATAGTTTCTCTCCCTAGCCTGATGCCATTGACATTCGTGTTCCTAGGCTATCAATCACCCTGGTGATTGGTCATCGTGGGGGCGAGAACAACACGAGAACTGCACTTCTACATTATTGGTTTGGAGTAGGATTTATTGTTGCACATTCATCAAATATTGACACTCTTAAAAAGGTTATACTTTTAACTTGGTTACGCTGGTAACAACGGCACGCCTGAGATGCACCCGGCCATATCCTCCATATGAAAAAAAAACAGTGCTTGTCTAATGATGTCTTTAATGTTTAATAAATACAAATATACGCCTAAGATAATATTGATTTGTAGTACAACTTAAAATTGGTCCATTATTCTCCAGCCTTTAAAAAAAACCTTTAAGTCATCCGCATTTAAATCCTACAAACTATACTGCTGAGTAGTATGTCCTACCATGGCATATAATTAACAATAGAGTTTAAAACTGGTCGACTAAAAATATAACATTGACTCGGAAATTGACTTCCTGTGTTCATGGAATAAGTCTCGGGATGACAAAGAAGCGACAGGTAGGCTCTCAGATACACCTTCACTATGTTTAGAATCTGACGCAGAATCGGCCCACATAAACGCTCTCTGTTTCCAGCGAGATTTAGGGTCCTGAGTCATGACCAGAAGATTCGTCGATCTGACTCATCGGGTGGAGAATTTGGAGAAAACGAACAGAAACTAGACTGAACTGTCAGCAATCTCACTTTTTTGTTAAAAACAAAAGGAAAGAGTTATTACAACCTGACATATAAATATTTGAAGAAAGGCAAACTAATCGTGCAATTTGAAGATTAAACAAGGAATCAGTCATAATATTATGGGTGATTTATGATTATTAAATTATTTATATCCAGAAAATATTGCAATATTGTTTCAAGCATTTTACCATTAAAACTTTAAAAAAATTCAAATACTAATTTTTCCTGATTCTTCACAGAAGAAAACTACAATTCATTATTTAAGATATTTATATTCATCAATTGCTCCATATCGTATATTCAGTGTATCGCTTGGTTTCATAAGATTTCTTGATTGTGTAGCGAGGATTTCTCAACCGAGACAAATCTTAACACATGAATGAAAGCTGTTAAATGTCTACTGGGAAATTGACTTGAAATGGTGCAATGAATGTACACAGTTGTCAATATGACATACATGTTCAATCATTTTTGGGGAATAACGGCACAAACTGTGCTTCAAAGTGAGGAAATAGTCCCACACCTAATATAGGCGACAATTAAATTACGCTTTCATAAAACAATATAGCTTATAAAATATAAATTATGCTCCTTCAAAAGAATATGCTACTCGTCTCTACGATATGCACTTGAGAAATAAATTATGTAAAGTATACTGTAATACTTTTTAAATAACAAGACAACTCATGTGTCCCGTCAAGTAATATGTTAACTCTATACTATTGATCTTTTATATTTCAGGACAATTCGTTATGTGATAGACACAGCCACTGTCTTTGATTTGTTTGGTTTTTTTAGGTTTTGTTATTTGAGAGTCACGTGTATCAGTCATAGTATCGTAACATGCCGAAAGTGTGATTTACAGAATGCAAGTTCGATTCCCACCTACTGACAGAAACAGAAAGGCAGAAAGGGAAATGGTGAAAAAATCGCTGGTATCTAATTTGAAATTCAAGAGCTTACATCCGATTCAACGGACTGCCAGTCGAAGACACTCTTTGGATTTTAATGATGGAGATATCTTCTACTTCCATGCTTTTGTAAACATCATTTGATTTTTCAGTCAATTTTGAGGTCTTTCATCATGCTGAAGTGCCACCTAAAAACAGTGACTTTGTCCAAATAATTAGCCGTCTTCAATGTACTATATGTGTACATAGAGCGTTTGCTCATGTTTTGCTAAGATATATAGAACCTGCTTCTGTTATTATCAGCTGGATAATGTATGTGGGCATAAACAGACAGCTTAGTCTTGTGTGGAAAAAGCAATCATCATATATTGGAAGTGTCGCTGGGGTAGGTGCAGATATCGGTTGAGCGCCCGAAGTACCGCGAGATCCCACGTTGTCCAGTCGGTATTACTTCTGGAAATGGCTTCCAGTGCAAGCTGACGTCCCGCCGTATTTTCGGGCAGTACATATTCCATCCGCTCACTCTGTAATATGAAAATAAAAAAAATTAAAATCTATCAACGCCGCAGCTGTGATTATTGTTACTTGTGCAGCGGTGACCTAGAAAAGATGGCCCGTATATAGTACGATGCCTCTTGTGTCTGTAGTCTCCGTTGCCAAATTCAACTTCTTGTTGTGTGCTGTAAGAGATATGGGGCCTTGGAGCCATACTTGACTTGGGGCCGATTACAGGTAGACGACTGATGCAAGACTTCGTAATTTCGTTGGGCCTAGGTAATCGGGCGTAAACAAGCAGTTCAAGAATTGATCAGATGTGGACCGCAAAGGTTTAGGTCATTCGGAAACCCAGACGAACCACCTTTTTCATCCTTTCATTTCTCATTCAAGGCACGTCACAATTCACAATACAAAAGACCACAGACAAGGAGTAAAAAAACATAGCTAAGCTAAAGTGACCAAACACCCTAGGGCGTGGAAGGGCTTGTTTGGACCGATTTGCTTAAATAGGCAGGCGGGGATCTTTGCCTCCTCTTCGACTCACCAAAAGTTCGACGTAGTTCTGTATGGTTTGCATCTGGGAGACTAGTCCTTCAACGTCCACAGCGAAGTTGGTTCGTCCTCCAGAACCAGAGCGTTCACGTTCGTGTTCGGCCACTTGATCCAAGTAGATCTTGAATTCTGCTAGGTCGATCATGGTCATTGATAAACGCTGCAAGCTCTGAGATCAAGGGAAGAGACACATGCACTGAGACTGTGAGAATCGAGTTACGACAGACCAGGTTCTGCCAGGCATGGTGTTGTAGAAGCGAGGCAAAACCTGATCGATTCTCAGTGAATTCTGCGGAGAATATGCAAAATGTTGTGGATCTCGTAAGTTACTGTCGGAGACTTTGCCGGAGACGCTTACTTTAGTGTGACGTCAGTACTCAGTAAGTTGTAAATTCCCGTTTTGACACAGTTCCAAACTAGCGGCGTGTTGCTTAATGTGCGACAGAAAGAATCACTGTGTAAGCCATCAATTATCGCACTAATGGGCACATGTACAGTGCATCTACAAAATGGGTTCTCTACCAGTAGGCTGCGAAGTGATGTAAACAATATATCACCGCGATGTCTAACCGGACAGTGACGGTGAATTATCATATTTGACATTTTCCCTACTTTTATCTGAATATTTTTCACTCTACCCTGTCGCTGCTCACATGAATATTCACTAACAACGGTGACATCTTACTGTCTTCATGGAGCTAGAAACGGACTAACTCCTTGCTGCCTGTAGTCACTTGAGTCACGTGATCAAGCAATAAATAGCGTTTAGTTCCATCATGCCATGTTATATATGTAGCATTAATAATATTTTTTTCTAACTCAAGCTCCATATGGTAACGAGCCGGTCAAACATGTGACGGCCAATCCAAAAACTGCAGAAGTACACCACGTTAAAAATTTCCAAAAATAGCGGAAGGACTTTTGGTCAATCGACTTTGTTTTTGGCAACTTGAACAAATCAAATTTACCACTTGTATCCGACTAGCAGGCTGGTCAATCCAGCATAATGTTTCACTCACCTCACACGTGACAAATAATTCTCTTCGATGTTCTCAATGTTATTGAGATGGGGAAAAAACGAAGCCTGCACGATGCCGTCGCACAATTTCTGTCACTATTTTGTGTTATTTTTCTAACAGGGCCCTCCCTCTTGCCTTTCCTTGCATCTTTACGTGTACGAAGATTTTAAGCTTGCAGAAGTTTCAACCAATGTCTACTATTGTTATTGAATTGTCTACAGATGATGTACGTTGCGTTGATTCATTTGAATATTTTAGCAAGTTCTAACGATACTCTTGCATATATCAGAGGTCACAAGTTTTATACAGCCATTTAATGGTGAAACGATGATGACCTCATATGCACTATCCTCGGACGTCAATGTCAACGGCCCGGGGATACGACACTTTCAGTCTTGATATAGCGACCGAATGGTGGTATAAAAATGTGCGGGAAACACGTGATCCTCAATGATTCAGTTTTAAAGCACAGAAGAAACGCCATTGAATTAAGCTAGAATGCGCCTCGGGGACAGATATTCTGACTCTCGTATTGTGAAAATTCATTTTTGGTCTACCACTCGGGATGGGGGCTCATTTTGAAGCTGATGAAGTAAATAAAGTTTTCATCGGCTTATTTTAGTAAAATTTGAAACTTTTAATTTTACCCCATGGTTAACACAGGAATGGCCGCCATTTTGAATTTTAGATGTCAGTAAATATTTGGTAATTTGTTTAGTGGTACCCCTGATTTTTAGTCTTTATTTCGAAAGGGAACGGTTTGAAGTTTTCTTACGGAATTAAAGTTTTAGCAAAAGTGTGCGTCTGTCAATTTTGAGGCATGCACTATTTAAACCATCTTAAAATTGTTCACACTTACCGACATTGTCCGCCAGGTTCTCGCTTGCATGTGAGGCGAAGGGAAATTCAGCATTTCACGCTCAAGGACGCTGTCGCTGGTCTCGTCACATCTCTCCCGTCGCTATAAAAATAAAATGGCATTTATACATCAAAGAGTTCTACAGACATTCTAAATGTAGGAGACGATTGTAGCCTTTGAATTTAGTTTTTCACGCGGTAAAAGCTCCGATCGTGCCACTCAAACGTCACACGGAGTTTAATGTCAGAACATCAGACCAGTTTTATCGCGGCAAATCGATGTCTCGAGTCGACCCTCAATCACTCGTACACTTTCACAAACCATTGTATCCTGTGATTCCTGACAGTTTTATACAAACGTCACTTGAAAAAGGGCCTACAGTATTTGGGAAATGATGTGACGCAATTTTCTGCTCTTTTGATTTCGAAAGACCCCGATAAAAACATGCTAATATCTGCATAAGAGAAAACTGTGCGACAAAGGTCATACAAAACGCACGGGCAAAAGTCAAAAGCAACCGGACTCGCCAGTCTAACTTGACGGTGCAGCCAAAGCTTGTAGGTTGTCATGTATCATTAGCTCAGACGGCCAACACGACTCCAATTTAAGGTAAACTTGACGTCTTCTTTTATACCATGTAGTGAGTGGGAGTTTCTGGCTCCTTCACAATGTTTATATTGCATAACAACTTTCCCTTTTCTACGAAAACCACTAGGACAAAATCCCCCTTCATTCAACTTTGCTTCACAGGCAACCATTTCGGTCATTGCCCCGCCGATGAAAAAGAGTAAAAAGGGGAAAATTGCATCACTCAACGATGACGTGAACGAGCATTCGAAGTGACGTAATTGAAAATATTACAGCTAGCTACTTTTCTTAAAATGGTCTTGATGTATGCAACTGCTTTCGTCTGAATATGTTCCCGTTGAAAAAAACGAGCAGGCATCATAATAAGCAGTCTACCTATTCCCTTCTATTGTCCTACATATGTATGCATCCTCACACTGTCTTTCTGTAAACTTTGCAATTTGTGATATCTATGCGTGCTCAGCTATATTAGAATATGGCTCCTTGCAGAAATCAAAATTGAGACAAAAGTGGATCACGTCGCAAGACAAATTGATTTAACTTTTTGTGGTAAATTATTCCTTTCTTAAAAACTTAAGACGGAATAAGGCCCGAAGTACATCTGTGCACTGCCTTAAATAAACGAAATCTTGCTGAAAAACCAGCACCCATGTATTTTAGCATCAATGTATGTATGTGTCTGTATGTCTCGGAGTTGTTTTTTTCTTCTTTCGTCAGGTTTGAAACAAATCGGTCGAAGCATTTTTCAGTAATGGCTAATTTTGTGGTAATTTTCAATGACATCGGCACACGCGTCGTAGGAGTTATGACATGGAAACATATGAAACAAAAGTTTCTGCCTGAAGCAAATAAAAACTTAAAATGTTTAATAGGCGTGCATACGTCAGATTACACTGTACAAAGTTTGAAACAAATTTTTTTGTATCATGAAAATATGGTCATTTGTCATACAAATCTACAATATATTGTCCTGATTCCAACCTCAAATGTAATTGTCACGGGTATGTCGAACAAAATGGCCGCCACAGTTACCATATTGGATTGCATCATGAAACAAACATGCTGTGTGCACTATATGTGGTGCTCGACAGTATATTCAATTCGTGTAAAAATCAATTTTTTCTTATCATGGCTATCATTGGAGAGAAACAGCTTTTGCATTCAACACACCAATGCCATGCAAGACACAGACGCCAAAAAACCCCGAAAAATGCATCATTCTATGTATAAAATATGAGATTATCTGACCTTAAGTATCGGGTACTAAAACACGTAACACACAATACTCATACGTGGACACAAAACGTCGGTTTAAATTAGCCCCACCCCTTCTGTAGACGAACGCGGGAGATAAAAATCCGCCATCATTCAATCAGGATATCATTATTTTTTAATCTTCAAATCGGTCAATATTGTGCTAGAACGTATCCTATTCATTGTCGCAACGAGGCTATCCGGTTAGGCGGCGTGCGATGAAGTAAAGACTGTGCGTGTTTCCCATAGGAAACCTCCCGGAAATGGCAAACCAGGTCGAGAACGAACAAACGTGGGAAAACTCATTATATTTACGATTTATTTTAGGAAATGCGGGGGTACTGGAGTAGGCGGGTGGAAAATTGCTTTAAATCGTAAACGTGCATTGTCGCACGCCTTTGAGTGTGCAATTTTAAATCGTAAACGTGCATTGTCGCATGCCTTTGAGTGTTTAGGTCTTGTTTAATAGTAAACTAATTTGCTGTATTATGAAACCAACTTTAACTGAAAGACTGGAAGAGAGTTGGTGGAACAACGCAAATATGCGACAAAGGCTAAAATTTTAAAGTTCAAAGGTGATTCGACTGATAAAAGAAAATACGCAGACAGCAAATGAAAACAAAAAACTCACAAAATGTGCGCGACTCTACGCAAAAACACAATATAGGGGGATCGATTGTGTTACGCTTTTTGTCACTACATAAATTGATTCTCGATTTTAGTCAACTTGAGGGCAGATAAGGCTTTGCGAAAGACAGAAAGCTCTATACATTCGGATGAACGATACTTTCGAACCACAGTTTTCTCCAAGATTAATTTGATTCCTTGTGCTAATTCAAAAGTAACGTTTTGTCCAAACGTTTACCTGTCGTATGATTGATTGGTCATAACCCATTACAAGTCATTAGAAACTAAAAGGAAGATAGATAGAGAACTAATGGCAGAGAGAGAGAGAGAGAGAGAGAGAGAGAGAGAGAGAGAGAGAGAGAGAGAGAGAGAGAGTTTGATAATACAAGTAAATACGAAGAAACTTACAAAATGTTTTTCCAACTTCGACGTCTCATGTGCCAAAGATATCACGAAATTAGCAGCGATATTACACAATAGCCTATTCGTTAAGTCGGGGTTATCCAACTGTCCTGTTTGATGACTGTAATTGGGTGCTAGCAATATCACTAAAATGCAAAATAGATATAAATCCATCAGTTATCGAAAGTGGAAATTTCTGGTAAGTATGACACTCAAAGATATTTATAATGCTACTGTATCGTTGAACGGAATCTGAAGTAAAACTTCTCCATGAAATAATCATTCTAAGATGACATCGTGATGATGTGCATATCAGTTGCATTGCATACAATATTTTGATTTTAACTTTATAAAAAAGTCATCTTGACCAGAGGTTTAACCGCAGTACCAAATTGTAACAAAATACACTTGTATAGCTAAATGTTAACGTAGAATTTCAATGTTAAAAGAAGAGCCAAAAACTTGTACAAATACCAAAATTTACACACCGATGGATAGAAGTAATAATTGCAAAAACATGTCGAATTCGGTCTTCTGTTTCCAAAGTGCCACAGATACCCTCCTTTCAGCAGGATACAAATTTTCAGCGGTTGCGATCGATGGAAGAGTGAATTTGGCTTAAATTTTACACCTTTTTATACTTTTGAAGCATCGATCTTTCGCGTCATGGATTCTTTCATGCGATATTGCCAAAGTAAATTTTCCATCTGTTAACCATGTTTTATTTATTTGATATAAATAAATGCAGGATAAGTTGGGAAGTGCACTTACCTGGTCACTATACAATCAAATGACGTCATCCACAATCACTGTCATTTTTATGCACTTGATGATGCACAAATAGCTTTACACGGGAACATCTTCCCTTTTCGCTCGAGGCAAATAATTACATGGAAGTCATGGACAACCTTTGACGCGTTAAAGGGATGATTTCACCAATTGATGAATATTGGAACTCAACGAAAGTTAAATCTAGAGTCAGACGGTCATCCAACTTTTTAAAAAAAATGACAATTATACAGAAGCACAGGCCTGAGGCGTGAGCTTTCATTTCTGTCCACTCCCCGATTAGTATTAGGGAATCCAGGAAGTTGTTCGGTGGTCAGAGCGTTATAGGCATTCGTTCAGCAGGATGACACTTTCATACAATTTGCATCTGGGTTTTAGAAGTACTTTACATCCTAAATCACCAATCGTGGCGATTTCCCTCTGAGTTTGAATCTGCATTCCCCCCAGCAGTCTGTGTCATGAGTCACAAAATTAACGATGGGATGCATTCATCCATGACCAAGGTGCAGCAGGTATCAGATCCTACCACATTTCGCTACAGTCGTTCCCAGGGCTTCGACGCTGGTGCTACCCGCAACCGTTCTCTACGTGATACGCAATTTGAACTTTGGAAACAATTTGTGAATACTTTTGTGTGGTAATGTTACTCGTAGTAAAGTTAACAAGCAGACTCGAAGACCGTATCAAAGTAAACAGCATCTTTTTATACTATGTTTTTCCATCTTCTAACGACCTAAACTCACTAGGGCAATGATTATATACAAAGCTTTAATCCAAGAGATACAATGCCGACGGTTGTGTAGGCAGGGACGAGTACTTGACAACACAAGAGCAAGGAACATTAGCTACTGTTACAGATGCCATCGACCCGGCCGGATCCAATATAGCGTAGTATTTGTGTGACGGTCCAGTCGGAAGTTATAGGTGAGTCTCAATAGACACTATTGTGCATGCTCCAGAACTCAACTACGTGGCCTTTCGTTCAACTCGTATGGTCTGATTATCGTTTACTCCGAAGTAGGGTTTCCTTCTCAAACATTTCATCAAAACCATCAAATTTCTGATAGCATTATAAATAAACTTTCACACCACAGCAGCTTTTCGAGGGCTTTTCGGGTCATACGGCCGCTCGTTTAAATGTGAAAGCTTCACTGTGTAGCTGCGACGTTTTGCCTGATGGCAAAAGCGTATTGCGTGCCGTCTGTGTAAAGCGGTCACACCGCCAATACGCAACCTAGTGGGGTTTTGTCCTGTCATAAAAGCCTTAACTTGCCCCCATCAAAAGATTTGGTGTGACGTTAACAATGAACATAGCCAACTTACACTCGTGTAATTCGATTGACTAAAAGTTTCATATAATTAAAATCTATTTAAGCATGACAATTTCTTGTTCTTGTTGATTTTCTCTTCCTTGACACTGAGTTAAAATCAGGAAAGTTCGTGTGTTTCACAAACTCATTGGAGCAAGATCGCTACATTTACAGTCCCTCAGCTAATTCACACAGAGCCGAAATAGGTCATCTGTGTGTGGGAAACATGGCTCTGTGCAAAGTCACTGAATGACCACCTCTGTGGATCTGTACCGTTCACAAGGCTTACCGCATTGGCCTTTCATGATATTGAATTGACCATTATTTGCTGTCTTTCATTCGTGCGTCTCATTGTTGTACGACATCTTAGTCGAATTGCCATGTAATCAGTGAGATGGAGTATCGCGCGTTTTATTATGTTCAATTACTTCTTAACCTTTGGTGAAGTCTTTGTCGACAAGTACTGAAAATACGCATCACGACGACATACTCTATTTCAGAAAATTGTAGATCACTTAATGCGGGAGGGGGGTATCCAGTGGCGAAGTATTATACAAGAGAACGTCTGAGTCCAGTGATTTCAGTTTAAACTGACTATATTGCTGATTTATTTTTTTCTTAATTAGATGAATAATTAAGTTTATAATGAATCCGCAGTAGATATTTCGATCATGTGTTGACATAGGCGAATTAGTGGGATGAAGACACATTAAGAAAAGAGAAGACTTCTTGTGAATTAGCCTAGGGTAGCATGCGCCTCGGGGACAGATATTCGGACTCTCAAACTTTTACAATTCTTTTCTGAGATATGAGGAAACATCAAATTCACTATATTCATAAGAAGAAGGCCCATTCGAGTTAATGGAAGTGAGAATAACAGAAATGTTAATCTGTGCGCTCGAGGGCAGTAACCATGGGCGGCTGGTAATAATGGTACAGTTATATGTCCGCTTTCAGTTCTAACTTTTAATTCAAGGTGGATCAGACACGGACACGTTTCCTTGTTCGGTGTGGGCTTGAATATCAAATAGTTTCTCTCCCTGATGCCATTGACATTCGTGTTCCTAGGCTATCAATCACCCTGGTGATTGGTCATCGTGAGGGCGAGAACAACACGAGAACCACACTTCTACATTATTGGTTTGGAGTAGGATTTATTGTTGCACTTTAATCAAATATTGACACTCTTAAAAAGGTTATACTTTTAACTTGGTTACTCTGGTAACAACGGCACGACTGAAATACACCCGGCCATATTGGTAGTACAACTTAAAATTGGTCCATTATTCTCCAGTCTTTTAAAAATTAAACTATACTACTGAGTAGTATGTCCTACTATGGCATATAATTAACAATAGAGTTTAAAACTGGTCGACTAAAAATATAACATTGACTCGGAAATTTACTTCCTGTGTTTATGGAATAAGTCTCGGGATGACAAAGAAGCGACAGGTTGGCTCTCAGATACACCTTCACTATGTTTAGAATCTGACGCAAAATCGGGCCACATAAACGCTCTCTGTTTCCAGCGAGATTTAGGGTCCTGAGTCATAACCAGAAGATTAGTCGATCTGACTCATCGGGTGGAGAATTTGGAGAAAACGAACAGAAACTAGACTGAAATGTCAGCAATCTCACTTTTTCGTTAAAAAGAAAAGGAAAGAGTCATTACAACCTGACATATAAATATTTGAAGAAAGGCAAACTAATCGTGCAATTTGAAGTTAAACAATGAATCAGTCATAATATTATAGGTGATTTATGATTATTAAATTATTTATATCTAGAAAATATTGCAATATTGTTTCAAGCATTTACAATTAAAACTTAACAAGAAATTCAAATACTAATTTTTCCTGATTCTTCACAGAAGAAAACTACAATTCATTATTTAAAATATTTATATTCATCAATTACTCCATATCGTGCATTCAGTGTATCGCTTGGTTTCATAAGATTTCTCAATAGCGAGGATTTCTCAACCGAGGCAAATTCTTAACACATCAATGACAGTTGTTAAATGTCTACTGGAAAATTGAATACACACCTGTCAATATGACATACATGTTAAATGATTTTGGGGATCAACCGCACAAACTGTGCTTCAAAGTGAGGAAATAGTCCCGCACCTAATATAGGCGACAATTAAATTACGCTTTCATAAAACAATATAGCTTATAAAATATAAATTATACGACTCCTTCACAAGAATATGCTACTCGTCTCTAGGATATACACTTGTGTAATAAATAATGTAAAGTATACTGTACTTTTCAAATAACAAGACAACTCATGTGTCCCGTTAAGTAAAATGTTAGCTCTAAACTATTGATCTTTTTCAATGTACTATATGTTTACATAGAGAGTTGACTCATGTTTTGCTAAGATATATAGAACCTGCTTCTGTTGTTATCAGCTGGATAATATATGTAGGCATATACAGACAGCTTAGTCTTGTGTGGACAAAGCAATCATCATATATTGGAAGTGTCGCTGGGGCAGGTGCAGATATCGGTAGAGCGCCCGAAGTACCGCGAGATCCCACGTTGTCAAGTTGGTATTCCTTCTGGAAATGGCTTCCAGTGCAAGCTGACGTCCCGCCATATTTTCGGGCAGTTCATAATCCATCCGCACACTCTGTAATATGAAAATAAAAAAATTAAAATATACCAACGCCGCAGCTGTTGTCACTTGTGCAGTGGTGACCTAGAAAAGATGGCCCGTATATAGTACGATGCCTCTTGTGTCTGTAGACGTTGCCAAATTCAACTTCCTGTTGTGTGCTGTAAGAGATATGGGGCCTTGGAGCCATACTTGACCAACCTGGCATTAATGGGGCCAATTACAGGTAGACTACTGATGTAAGACTTCGTAATTTCGTTGGGCCTAGATAATCGGGCGTAAACAAGCGGTTCAAGAATTGATCAGATGTGGACCGCAAAGGTTTAGGTCATTCAGAAACTTGAACCCAGACAAACCACCTTTTTCATCCTTTCATTTCTCAAGACCACAGACAAGTAGTAAAAAAACATAGCTAAGCTAAAGTGACCAAACACCCGAGGGCGTGGAAGGGCTTGCTTGGACCGATTTGCTTAAATAGGCAGGCAGGGATCTTTGCCTCCTCTTCGACTCACCAAAAGTTCGACGTAGTTCTGTATGGTTTGCACCTGGGAGACTAGTCCCTCAACCTCCACAGCGAAGTTGGTTTGTCCTCCAGAACCGGAGCGTACACGTTCGTGTTCGGCCACTTGATCCAAGTAGATCTTGAATTCTTCCAGGTCGATCTTGGTCATTGATAAGCGCTGCAAGCTCTGAGATCAAGGGAAGAGACACATGCACTGAGACTGTGAGAGAGCAGAGCAGTTTCTGCCAGGCATAGTGTTGTAGAAGCGAGGCAAAACCCGATCGATTCTCAGTGAATTCTGCGAAGAATATGCAAAATGTTGTGGATCTCGTAAGTTACTGTCGGAGACTTTGCCGGAGACGCTTACTTTAGTGTGACGTCAGTACTCAGTAAGTTGCAAATTTCCGTTTTGACACAGTTCCAAACTAGCGTGTTGCTTGATGTGCGACAGAAAGAATAACTGTGTAATCCATCAATTATTGCACTAATGGGCATATGTACAGTCATCTACAAAATGGGTTCTCTACCAGTAGGCTGCGAAGTGATGTAAACAATATATCACCGCGATGTCTAACCGGGCAGTGACGGTGAATTATCATATTTGACATTTTCCCTACTTTTATCTGAATATTATTCACTCTACCCTGTCGCTGCTCACATGAATATTCACTAACAAGGGTGACATCTTACTGTCATCATGGAGCTAGAAACGGACCAACTCCATGCCGCCTGTAGTCACTTGAGTCACGTGATCAAGCAATAAATAGCGCTTAGTTCCATCATGCCATGTTATACATTTAGCATAAATAATATTTTTTCTAAGCTCCACATGGTAACGAGTCGGTCAAATATGTGACGGCCAATTAAAAAACTGCAGAAGTACATCACGTTAAAATTTCTAAAAATAGCGGAAGGACTTTTGGTCAATCGACTTTGTTTTTGGCAACTTGAACAAATCAAATTTACCTCTTGTATCCGACTAGCAGGCTGGCCCATCCAACATAATGTTTCACTCACCTCACACGTGACAAAGAATTCTCTTCGATGTTCTCAATGTTATTGAGATGGGGAAAAAACGAAGCCTGCACGATGCCGTCACACAATTGCTGTCACTATTTTGTGTTACTTTTCTAACTGGGCCCTCCCTCTTGCCTTTCCTTGCATCTTTACGTGTACGAAGATTTTAAGCTTGCAGAAGTTTCAATCAATGTCTACTATTGTTATTGAATTGTCTCAGTACAGATGATGTACGTTACGTTGATTCTTGTGAATATTTTAACAAGTTCTAATGATACTATTGTATAAATCAGAGATCACAAGTTTTATACAGCCATTTTAAATGGTGAAACGATGAGCTCATATGCACTATCCTCGGACGTCAATGTCAAAGGCCCGGGGATACGACACTTTCAGTCTTGATATAGCGACGGAATGATGGTATAAAAAATGTACGGGAAACACGTGATCCTCAATGATTCAGTTTTAAAGCACAGAAGAAACGCCATTGAATTAAGCTAGAATGCGCCTCGGGGACAAATATTCTGACTCTCGTACTGTGAAAATTCATTTTTGGTCTACCACTTGGGGTGGGGGCTCATTTTGAAGCTGATGGGATAAATAAAGTTTTCATCGGCTTATTTTAGTAAAGTTTGAAAATTTTAATTTTACCCCATGGTTAACACAGGAATGGCCGCCATTTTGAATTTTAGATGTCATATTTAGAGTCAATTTAGATGTCAATATTTGGTAATTTGTTTACTGGTACCCCTGATTTTTATTCTTTATTTCGAAAGCGAACGGTTTGAAGTTTTCTTACGGAATTAAAGTTAGAGCAAAAGTGTGCGTCTGTCAATTTTGAGGCGTGTACTATTTAAACCATCTTAAAATTTTTCACACTTACCGACATTGTCCGCCAGGTTCTGGCCTGCATGTGAGGCGAAGGGAAATTCAGCATTTCATGCTCAAGGACGCTGTCGCTGGTCTCGTCACATCTCTCCCGTTGCTTTAAAAATAAAATGGCATTTATACATCAAAGAGTTCTACAGACGTTCTAAATGTAGGAGACGATTGTAGCCTTTGAATTTTGCTTTTCACGCGGTAAAAGCTCCGATCGTGCCACTCAAATGTCACACAGAGTTCAATGTCAGAACATCAGACCGGTTTTGTCGTGGCAAATTGATAAGTCTCGAGTCGACCCTTAATCACTCGTACACTTTCACAAACTATTTTATTCTGTGATTCCTGACAGTTTTATACAAACATCACTTGAAAAAGGGGCCTACAGTATTTGGGAAATGATGTGACGCAATTTTCTGCTCTTTTTATTTAGAAAGACCTCGATAAAAACAAGCTATCATCTGCATATTAAGAGAAACTGTGCGACAAAGGTCATACAAAACGCACGGGCAAAAGTCAAAAGCAACCGGACTCGCCGGTCTAACTTGAAGGTGCAGCCAAAGCTTGTAGGTGGTCATGTATCATTAGCTCAGACGGCCGACAAGACTCCAATTTAAGGTAAACTTGACGTCTTCTATAATATAATGTAGTGAGTGGGAGTTTCTGGCTCCTTCACAATGTTTATATTGCATAACAACTTTCCCTTTTCTACGAAAACCAGTAGGACAAAACCCCCCTTTATTCAACTTTGCTTCACAGGCAACCATTTAGGTCATTGCCCCGCCGATGAAAAAGAATAAAAAGGGGAAAATTGCATCACTCAACAATGACGTGGATGAGCATTCGAAGTGACGTAATTGAAAATATTACAGCTAGCTACTTCTCTTAAAATGGCCTTGATGTATGCAACTGCTTTCGTCTGAATATGTTCCCGTTGAAAAAAACGAGCAGGCATCATAATAAGCAGTCTACTTATTCCCTTCTATTGTCCTACATATGTATGCATCCTCACACTGTCTTTGTGTAAACTTTGCAATTTGTGATATCTATGCGAGCTCAGCTATATAAGAGTATGGCTCCTAGCAGAAATCAATATTGAGCCAGAAGTGGATCACGTCGCAAGACAAATTGATTTAACTTTTTGTGGTAAATTATTCTTTTCTTAAAAACTTTAGACGAAATAAGGCCCGAAGTACATCTGCGCAGATGGCCTTAAATAAACGAATTCTTGCTGAAAAACCTGCACCCATGTATTCAGCATCAATGTAAGTATGTGTCTGTATGTCTCGGAGTTGTTTTTTTTTTTTTTCGTCAGGTTTGAAACAAATCGGTCGAAGCATTTTTCAGTAATGGCTAATTTTGTGGTAATTTTGAATGACATCGGCACACGCGTCGTAGGAGTTATGACATGGAAACATATGAAACAAAAGTTTCTGCCTGGAGCAAATAAAAACTTAAAATGTTTAATAGGCGTGCATACGTCAGAGTACACTGTACACAGTTTGAAACAAAATTTTTTGTATCATCAAAAATATGGTACAAAAGCTACAATATTTTGTCCTGATTCCAACCTCAAATGTAATTGTCACGGGTATGTCGAACAAAATGGCCGCCACAGTTACCATATTGGATTGCATCATGAAACAAACATCCTGTGTGCACTATATACGTGGTGCTAGACAGTATATTCAATTCGTGTAAAAATCAAATTTTGCTAATCATGGCTATCATTTTAAAGAAACAGCTTTTGCATTCAACACTCCAATGCCATGCAAGACACAGACGTCAAAAAAACCGAAAAATGCATCTTTCTATGTATAAAATATGAGATCATCTGACCATGATCAGTTGTATAAGTATAAAACACTTCACACACAATACACATACGTGGACACAAACGTCGGTTTAACTTAGCCCCTGGGCCACCCTTTCTGTAGACGAACGTGGGAGCTAAATATCCGCCATCATTCAATAGGATATCATTATTTTTTAATCAGTCTTCAAATCGATGAAACTTGTGCTAGAACGCATCCGATTCATTGTCGCAACGAGGCTATCCGGTTAGGCGGCGTGCGATGAAGTAAAGACTGTGCGTGTTTCCCATAGGACGCCTGCCGGAAATGGGAAACCAGGTCGAGAACAAACAAACGTGGGAAAATTCAGTATATTTACGATTTATTTTAGGAAATGCGGGGGTCCTGGAGTAGGCGGGTGGAAAATTGCTTTAAATCGTAAACGTGCATTGTTGCACGCCCTCGCGTGTTTCGGTCTTGTTTAATAGTAAACTAATTTGCTGTATTATGAAACCAACTTTAACTGAAAGACTGGAAGAAAGTTGGTGGAACAACGCAAACATGCGACCAAGGCTAAAATTTTAAAGTTCAAAGGTGATTCGACTGATAAAAGACATACACAGACTGGAAATGAAAGCAGAAAACTCACAAAATGTGCGCGACTCTACGCAAAAACACAATATAGGAGGGGTCGATCGTGTTACGCTTTTTGTCATCACATAGATTGATTCTCGATTTTAGTCAACTTGAGGGCAGATAAGGCTTTGCGAAATACAGAAAGCGCTATACATTCAGATGAACGATACTTTCGAACCACAGCTTTCTCAAAGATTAATTTGATTCCTTGTGCAAATTCAAAAGTAACGTTTTGTCCAAACGTTTACCTGTCGTATGATTGATTGGTCATTACATATAACAAGTCATTAGAGACTAAAAGGAAGATAGATAGAGAACTAATGGCAGAGAGAGAGAGAGAGAGAGAGAGAGAGAGAGAGAGAGAGAGAGAGAGAGAGAGAGAGTTTGATTTTACAAGTAAATACGAAAAAAACTTACGAAATGTTTTTCCACCTTCGACGTTTCATGTGCCAAAGATATTCGTTAAGTCTGAGTTATCCAACTGTCCTGTTTGATGACTATAATTGGGTGCTAGCAATATCACTAAAATGCAAAATAGATATAAATCCATTAGTTATCGAAAGTGGAAATTTCTGGTAAGTATGACACTCAAAGACATTTATGCTACTGTATCGTTGAACGTAATCTCAAGTAAAACTTTTCCATGAGATGATATCGTGATGATGTGCATATCAGTTGCATTGCATACAATATTTTGATTTTAACTTTATAAAAAAGCCATCTTGACCAGAGGTTTAACCGCAGTACCAAATTGTAACAAAAATACACTTGTATAGCTAAATGTTAACGTAGAATTTCAATGTTAAAAGAAGAGCCAATAACTTGTCCAAATACCAAAATTTACACACCGATGGATAGAAGAAATAATTGCAGAAACATGTTGAATTCGGTCTTCTGTTTCCAAAGTGCCACAGATACTCTCCTTTCAGCAGGATACAAATTTTCAGCGGTTGCGATCGATGGAAGAGTGAATTTGGCTTAAATTTTACACCTTTTTATACTTTTGAAGCATCGATCTTTCGCGTCATAGGTTCTTTGATGCGATATTGCAAAAAGTAAAATTTCCATCTGTTAATCATGTTTTATTTATTTGATATAAATAAATGCAGGATAAGTTGGGAAGTGCACTTACCTGGTCACTCTACAATCAAATGACGTCATCCACAATCAATGTCATTTTTATGCACTTGATGATGCACAAATAGCTTTACACGGGAACATCTTCCCTTTTCGCTCGAGGCAAATAAGTAAGTCATGGACAACTTTTGGCGCATTAAAGAGATGATTTCACCAAGTGATGAATATTGGAACTCAACGAAAGTTAAATCTGGAGTCAGACAGTCATCCAACTTTTTAAAAAAATTGACAATTGTACAGAAGCACAGGCCTGAGGCGTGAGCTTTCATTTCTGTCCACTCCCCGATTAGTATTAGGGAATCCAGGAAGTTGTTCTGTGGTCGAGAGCGTTATAGGCATTCGTTCAATAGGATGACACTTTCATACAATTTGCATCTTGGTTTTAGAAGTACTTTGCTTCCTAATCACCAATCCTGGCTATTTCCATCTGAGTTTGAATCTGCGTTTCCCAGCAGTCTGTGTCATGAGTCACAAAGTTAACAATGGGATGCATTCATCTATGACCAAGGTACAGCAGGTATCTGATCGTACCACATTTTGCTACAGTCGTTCCAAGGGCTTCGACGCAGGTGCTACCCGCAGCCGTTCTCTTCGTGATACGCGATTTGTACTATGGAGACAATTTATGAATACTTTTGTGTAGTAATGTTACTCGTAGCAAAGTTCACAAGCAGACTCGAAGACCGTATTAAAGTAAAACTACATCTTTTGAAACTATGTTTTTCCATCTTCTAACGACCTTAACTCACCAGGGCAATGGTTATATACAAAGCTTTAATCCAAGAGATACAATGCCGACGTTTGTGTAGGCAGAGACGAGTACTTCACAACACCAGACTAAGGAAATTAGCTAGTGTTACAGATGCCATTGCCCCAGCCGGATCCCATACAGTGTAGTTTTTGTGTGACAGTCCAGTCGGAAGTTATTGCTGAGTCTCAATAGACACTATTGTGCATGCTCCAGACTTCGACTGCGTGGCCTTTCGTATATGGTCTGGTTATCGTTTATTCCGAAGTAGAGTTTCCTAGTCACAAATTTCATCAAGCCATCAAATTTCTGATAGCGTTATAAATAAACTTTCACACCACAGCAGCTTTTCGGGTCACATGGCTGCTCGTTTAAATGTGAGTGCTTCACTGTGGGGATGCGACGTTATGCCTGATTGCGAAAGCGTTTTGCGTGTCGTCTGTGTAAAGCGGTCACTCCACCAATACGCAACCTGGTGGGTTTTTGTCCTGTCATAAAAGCCTTAGCTTGCCCCATCAAAAGATTTGGTGTGTCGTTAACAATGAACATAGCCAACTTACACTCGTGTAATTCAATTAACCGAAAGTGTCATATAATTAAAATCTATTTAAGCATGACAATTTCTTGTTCTTGTTGATTTTCTCTTCCTCGACCTAAAGTTAAGATCAGAACAGTTCGTGTGTTTCACAAACTCAATGGAGCAAGAACTCTACATATATGGTCCATCAGCTAATTCACACAGAGCCGAAATACGTCATCTGTGTGTGTGAAACGTGGCTCTGTGCAAATAGTCACTGAATGACCGCCTCTGTGGATCAGTACCGTTCAAAAGGCTTACCGCATTGGCCTTTCATGATATTGAATTGACCATTATTTGACTGTCTTTCACCCGTGCGTCTCATTGTTGTACGACATTTTACTCGAATTGCCATGTAATCAGTGAGATGGAGTATCGCGCGTTTTATTATGTTCAATTACTTCTTAACCTTTGGTGAAGTCTTTACCGTCCAGCACTGAAAATACCTATCATGACGACATATTCCATTGCAGAAAATTGCAGATCACTTAATGCGGGGGGGGGGGGAGGTATCTAGTGGCGAAGTATTATGCAAGGGAACGTCTGAGTCCGGTGATTTCAGTTTAAACTGACTATATTGCTGATTTATTTTTTCTTAATTAGATGAATAATTAAGTTTATAATGAATCCGCAGTAGATATTTCGATCATGTGTTGACATAGGCGAATTAGTGGGATGAAGACACATTAAGAAAAGAGAAGACTTCTTGTGAATTAGCCTAGGGTAGCATTCGCCTCGGGGACGGATATTCGGACTCTCAAACTTTTACAAATCTTTTCTGACACTTGTGGGGGTTCATTTTAAAGCTCTAGGCCTACGAAAACTTTTCACCGGCTTAATTTATCGAAATTCGAAAATTTTATTTTTCTCCATAGAGTTAACACAGGGATGGCGGCCATTTTGAATTTTAAATATCGGTAATTAATCTTAGGTTATTTGTTTCACTTGTGCCAACTTCGCGTGATGACCCCCAACTTTTATTCTTGATTTTGAAAGAGAATGGTTGAAAAATTCCTCAATGAAAGTTTTAGCAGAAGTTTAAGTCTCTCACTTTCGAGGCGCATACAACTTTAAGTAAACGTCCTTTAGGATTAGAATAAAGATATCAATTGGTGTTTCTTATGCAATGAAAAAAAGGTTGCAAAAATTTCAACATTTGAGTTATATCAAGGAATACATTCAAGTATTTTACTTCAAAATGAAGACTTTCTGTCTCTGGCAGCTAATAACTTTCTATCTCTCATAAATGATGACATACATTGTCTGCTACACATAAATTTTAAGCACAAGGTGTGCCATGTGGGCGGTCTGTTCGTGTCTGAAAACACGTACAACTATACATTCAGTGCGTAAAGGATCGGTTGTTTGACTGCACGGCCTTGTTTCGTATCTATCTCTTTGTGTTCACGCTTTTGTGGCGTCAACTTTTGTAACAACACATTTGTCGGTAATGAATTCGCTTCAAAACGTGTAAAATTCCTGCCAAATTTTCAATAATTGCTATAAGTTTACGAAACTAATTCGATGGTCGAGTTTTCGCCTCTGCGGGAGTCACATAGAGAGAAGAGGTATTTAATTTTTGTGGTTCGAATTACTTTCATCAACATTAATGTTTTTCTTTACCAGGATTATCTTCATTGTTCACAGACAGTCTTTATCGTTAGGTACTCATCAACATTTGACTTGTTTTGAAATCTTTTGGTGTCCTAAGCCTCCAAAGTAGTTATATTTAGTAAATTTTGTCATCATGTATACGGTAGTTACGGTGTAGCATGGTTTGTTTAAATTCATTCTTGCATCACAAACTCATCTTCGTTCTCCGACCAATCAAGTGTATTGCTCGTTCAAATAATAATAACGAAAGCCTGTATTACCCTGACATGTAGTACAAAATATTAACCTGTTACTTATTGGGTGTTTGTATTACGCATTTGAGTGAGTTTTATAATGGAGTGGGTTGACAATTACAGGGTAGGGGTAACAATCTACTTTCCCTTGACACAGATGAGATGGGAAAACTCGAGGCAAGTGGGATTGTTTGTCTGATATTGGAATATTATTAAGAATGAGAGTCTCTTAAGTTAGTCATTCTTCTTGTCGTGCATGGGTGACTAAACGCTGATTCAGTTCACGCGTGGATCGGGATTGTCAAACCGCTGTGATAATACAGTGCGGAAATAATTCGCTTCGTCGACGCCAACTCAAGCTCAAAGAAAGTACAAGCCTCTCATAACAGTTTTATCTCTCGGGACAGTCGACATCAGGGGACTCTCAGCTTCTTAAGGTACATCCGTTCCTTAATAGTTCCGGAAAAATCAGGGCTGCTAGTGTGCCTTCCGGTCTGATTAAGACTTCTCAAGAGCGATTCTTTGTATTACGGTATTCAAATATTTATATTCCGATTCACAATTTGCTTCTTTTCACCAGTTTTTTATAGTTGTATTTTACCAAACTTTTAACAAACAACTTTTAAGTTGAGAACGAATCACGCTGACGTGCGTGTTGTAAATACTTCATACATTACTCTGTAGGGTATGATTCACCTATCAGTCATTTGACCATCGTACGAAGGATGCATTTATCACACGAAATGTACAAAGGGGGCTTAGAATGGGAGAAAATTAATCACGATGTATTTAGTTGATTTCTGATTGCCTAACTTCTGTGGTTGGAAAAAAAATTTGGCTGAAATGTCAGCGTAGAGTCATCAACCCACCTGTCCGAAATTATAGTAATTATAAGAGATGAGTTAGTAAGCCTGGGGGACAGTGCTTCGGTACTTTGTTTACGGAATAATCATACCTACCTTAGGTTTTGATTTAGCATTATACATGATGGGGAAATTACGTTAAAGAAATTCCTGCTTTTTTCATCTTTTTCTCTACAGGTGTTACTTTCTACGTACTATTAGGCCCTTCATTTCCACGAAGAAAGAATCAATTGATGGAACTGATGTAGGAGCTATTGCCAGAACACGAATGAGTCAAAAGACAACGTCATGAAGAGATGTTTCATCGCTCAAGAAAACACTTAAGACTATCCTGGATCCGAATAGTGTTATAAACTAGCTAGAGCACCCTATAGAACAGATTCCGACAAAAGTTTGTCACCGATGTCTGCCAGAACTCATTCGCAAAGTTCCTGCAAATCTAATCCGGACTTTTTCCTCTACCGGTAATGCAGTGAAGTGTCCGTGACGCAGAACACGGTCCCTTCTTTGTGGAGAGACCTTGCGCAGAACTAGATTGATGCTTCTAAATACAAACTTAGGTGCGAACTTAGAAGCGCAAAGACGTTCTGAAAACAGCACTAGTTATATAAAATTTACTGGGGAGTAATTAAGTTAAGTAAAACCCGATTCAGATTCCAATTTAGATATTTTTGCTCTCAGCATCTTTATCGTAAATCCATATAATAATTTTGAGACATTTCAGACTCGAGGTTGTTGTCATATTACAGAAATATTGCCGCGTTAAAACTGACATAATCATGTCCTGTGGGTTATAAAGAGACAGTCAGCCAAACATACCGACAGATACATAGATACGCAAACAGACGGGTAGGACAATCAGAATTCATACTATATTTTGAACTACAAGTTTGTTTGCAATTGGTCGACGTTGTGTTGACTTTCAACGAGTGATAACTCGGAGACAGATGTCGTTGTGTGCATAGAGTATGCACGTTACCTAATTTCTTGACTTTGATTCCCTGGCATTTTACCTCGAGCAAGAATTAAGTTGACTGTCTTAATCAAGGAAATTACGGTAACCGTGCGATCGAATATATCGTTTTAAACTTGCTTAAAGACGGAAAAAATGAGTGAGTAAATAGCAATTTATTTATGACCATAAAATGAAAAGTGAATAGTTTAGTCTTTAAGTGGAATGGCATCGCAAAATGTTCCCTTTCCTTTGAACTACATTGTTTTCTGTGACGCTTCTTACGTCATAAAGGTGGGCCTGGTACGTGATGAAAACACGTTTAGCGTCATAGGACCTGTTGAATGCTTGTTGGAAACTTAGACAGTGGGCGAGGTTTGTAATGGTAATTCGACGTCGGAATCCGCAGAAAACACCGATGTCCACTTAATTTCCAAAAGGTTGGGAATTTGTTAGGATTATGAACAGATAGATAAGAGTCATCCTCACACGAGAGCGTTGCTATTTCTAGCACAGTAAATGTGACTTTACACAGTGGCGGTTATCAGTCATGGACGTGACCAGCCCCGTATTATTCTCGGTGAGTGACCTGGTACGTGTAAATTAAGGCGTGTACTTCCTGAACGAAATATCATCGTCCAAGTCTGTCTATGAGGAAATTCATGATGCAATATCTGTAGGCATCATCACTCTGTATTTTTGACTGCCGCTGTGGTAAATTGACAGATAAAATAATATGAACAGTATCGGTAGAAGACTTAGTACTTCAAAGCACAGACCCGAGAAAAACGAGTATTTCCTTAACCAAGCCTGTAGCATTACAACTTGGCTAACTGCAACAGGTTATCAAAGCATGAATCTGTTATTCATGTCATTCGATGCCAAATAAGTCTGTCGCCGTTATATGCAATCTCAAGTTCCACATCGGCATTCCTTTAAATCAAACATTGTTGTGACGATGTTTCTGATTTGAGGTGAGACAGCAAGTTACATGAGTTGAAAAAAAACTTTAACGAAAAATCGCCATATTTCACCCTGGTTATCACTTTCCCATTAAACCTCATCGACTTTGAGCCAACAAGACGGCGAATCGGCTACTACTTATACAGCATATCTATCTCTGCAGCAGCCATATTAGATTTAGAGTACCTAAAGGGAAACAGTGTCAGTACTGATTTATAGCAAGGTAATTCATCACTTAACCAATCAGTTTTCACATTGAATCAATGGCCAGAGTATATCTTCACGTCTGTATATACAGATGAAAGTGTGTGACCTTGCTATTGTCTTTACGTCAGAGTGGATCATTCCAGATAACATTTTCGAAAGGTTTGAATAATCCTAATAATAATTTCCGTTTTAGCAAAGTACTATTCTGTGATTTGTACATTCTGTATTCTTACAGTGACGTTAGCAAATATTGAAATTAGCAATAATGAAGAATTGGTATAGCCAATAAGTGATGACGTCAAAATCGCCTTACCCAAAACACAGACGCCTAGTAATTGCGGCAATGACTATTTAATAACGTTGAAAGAAAATAAATTTCCTCTTTCTTTCGATCACTTTCACAATTTCCGATTCTTAGTGATTGTGTCAGGTGAAGTACAGTGGGGGCAGGAATTGGGCTTAGCTGACCAAATTGTCGGAACCGAGCGAGTGTAAGCGAGCGAAGTTCCGACATTTTTTGTCCCCACATTTGTTTGTCGTTGCCTCCAAGTTGGCAGATTGATGGCCCCAAATTGTATCGTGGAAATCGATGAATCTAAGATTGGAAAGTTTAAATAAAGACAGGGGTAGACACCATAACGGACATTGAGTGTTTGGAGGCATCGATCGCGATTCTTTCGCTTGCTTTTTTGATGATTTCTGTTTACCATCACAATGCGAACTCTTTAATTTCTATGATTTATTGATTTGTTCATCCGGGTTCGACAATAATTTCTGGTCATGAATGGAGGGCTTATGGTTCGTGGAGCAGGTTTCTCTCATTTGTCTGTTAATAATTATCTACATTTTGTGGATCATCAAACCTTCGGCCACATCACACCGTGGGAGGCATGTGGATGCATGCCAAGGGAAGGGTGGAGTCTACACCTTCAGATTTATTTGCAAGTTCTCTTTATGAGGCCATGTGACGGAAGCATTTCGGTGATAATGGTGACGCGGATGTCACTTGCTCAACATATTTCAGTTCTTTATCCTGTGGGTTAACAGACTCCTTCATCGACTCAACACTGCACATAACAGCATATTTTGCCAAATTTTTGGCACGGTCTTACGGCTAATGCTGCGTCAAAGTTAGCGGCTGAGAGGCCGCCGCCACTGATGTATGGCACTTGGATTGCACAAACCAAATGAAGAAAATTGGTGGTAGGTGCTAGTGGCTGTTCATGGAACCTACATATGACATTGACAGCCGATTTTGTGTACTGCTGTACTTAATTCACTGAGTCAATCGTTGTAATTTTTATAATGTAATATTTGTTGACATCTTCAACGATTGATGTTCACAATTTTATATATACAATAGCAATGAAACATTGCATTTCATGTACATTAAGCGATGAACAATATCTACGTGAGTTTTATATAAGTTGTAAATTTAATATAAATTGTAAGTCAACACATACCCTAAGGCTTGTTATTGTGAAAAAGGGCAGCAAACATGACAAAATAAATTGAACAGGAAATATCAAACACCAAGTATTCAACAAAACATCCTCAACAATCATAGTTCTTGATTAACTGTGCGAATACAATTACTATGAAAAAGTATATTAAAACAATAACGAACCCGTACAACAAACACGACAATAGAAAAAAGGCAAAGATCAATAAAAGCAATCAATCTAAGCCTTAATTTGAATAATAAAATGCGTAAATCATCCTGCAGAGCATTAATATCATCCTAATCTTTAGTTGAAACAGTACAGGTTCGAGTACAGGTTAAAGGTAGTACATGTACTTCACGTATCAAAGGTGCTGGGTTTAAGCCCCGGCTGTGCTATTCGTTATTATAGAAAATGTGCCAATAATAAATAAGAAATTGTGCCAATAATGAATAACTTGTTCTGTTCCTGTTCACTAACTGATCTTTCCTTTGACTCATGTGTAAAAAAAACTGAAGACGTGGATAGGGTTATGATGATACAATAAGAGGTAATGAAATGAAAATTGCATGAGAAGTTTCCAAGCCCCCATTCCTATATTTCTTACAACCGAAAAAGATATTGCTTGGTGATTTGAAACTGTCAATGCAGATAACTTTCCTGATATTTTCAGCCTAATCAATTTTTGATACTTCGCTTCCTTTAGAATGTAACCTTTGACCTCATTTCCATAAGTACACACACATACCTTTGACGTCATCCCTTATTGGCAATAATACTTCTACAATGTTGCCTTGAATTTGTTGTTACATTAAACGAAATAAATACACACGCGGTACTTTTGATGAAGTGGTATAGCCTCACGTGATCACGATAAAGATGTTTGTACTTATGGAAATGAGGTCAAGGCTACGTTCTAAAAGAGCAGATACATTATTTTTGCGGTAAGAGTTAGGAATGGGGGTTTGGACACTAAGGGGGTCATGATTGAAAAAAACGGGTCCTAATTTTCACGACTTTCACTCCATTCCCTCTTATTGTAGCATCCTAACCCTATCCACGTCTTCTTCAGCCATCCTGTAGAAGAATTAATGCAAATGAATACATACATTTCGATTGCTATTTGCATTTCCACTTTTCATTTTAATGTCCCCTGACTTCTGTTACGTAACAGTGCACCATCTTTGGCAACTGATGTTTTGAAAGGGCGTATAAATATAGACATTGCTGTTGGGTCAGATTGTACATGACAACAAACTGATAGGTGATATTGTACCCGGAAAGAGACGGAATTATTGCTGCGATGACATGAACTATCTAACCCTAACCCTAAAATGTTTGCGTTGGTCTTTATTTGCTTGATTTTATGTCGGGTGAAATACAGTGGGAGCCAGGAATTTAGGTTAGCTGACCAAACTGTCGGACGTTCACGAGCGAATTTCCGACACTTTGGTCAGTTTCCTATAATACCTGGCTCCCACTGGGCTTCAACGATACAAAAAAACTTAGCTGTCAAAAATCGAAGAAAGTGGAAATTTATTTTGTGTTAATGTTATGAGTCATCCGGTGACGTAATTATTTTAATTTAATTAGTCAGTAAGTGCCATAATTACTTGGGGTCTGTGTTTTGTGTACGGTGATTTTGACGTCATCACTTTGTGGCAATACCACTTATACATCCTTGCCAAATAATGTTTAAATTATGTGAGTTCCACCCTTCCCAATTGGGATTAAGGAAACAGACATACTTCGAACAAATCACTTGTGCGTCTTGGGTGCAAACACTTGATCTGACAGCAAGATCCCTATGCAAGACTGTAAACAGCTAGGGGTTGAAACAAACTAGGACTGTGAAAAAGCTGGTAATTAGCATATCAAAGTCAACCGAACATTTATTTGACTGAAAGTATCACGCTGAGAGCTGGGTACCAGATTTGCATAAATTCAAGGCATGCAAATGATATTATAATGAGGGACAGCCTCTCTTTGAGATGCAGCCTTGAGAAGCATCATGGCAGCCCTGCCGACCGTAGGATACGGATCACCTGAAATTTCTTGCTCTATTAATCCGTAATCGTTCCTTTTCAAACAAACGAAAATCATGTATAAGCATTTTGAAGAGTAATGAACCACCAGGTACCTTGTTTGTGCAGTTTTATAGCAATAAAGTAAGCGAAACAGACATTTATTTTCCCCGTAGCATTGTGGCCTGGTCCATAGCAACGTCTAAAACATAGGGGGATACGCATCTGTAGATTGATTGGCTAAGAAACAGGGGTTAAAGGCTGTGAACCCCATTCAAACTCTGTATACATATTCATGATTGGTTTTCCCGCGTTCTGTATGAATTGGAACAGTGTAGGACTATGTTAACGCGAACGACGCACTTTTACAGCGCTGTAATTATGCGATGACCTCACCCCAGCGCTCAGAAACCTCCACGTATTTGATACTCGGTGGTAAGATGTTTAATGCTTTCATGAAGTTTATCTCGTGTATAAAGATTCTGTATACATTTCTTTTGAAATTGTTAGTGTTAATTGTTGATTAAAAGTGGCGTGTAAAGCCGGACGTTGTTTTGCCGTATAAATAACTACACCGTGCATGTGTGTCGGCGAAGCCACAGACGCTGCACAGACACGCGTGATACTGTGCATGGAGGGACATTACGTACAGATACCCACGTACCCTGTAACTGAAGTGGTACGTCCACGGTCAGTGTATACGTGCGTGTAAACTGGCGGCCATCTAAGTATGAATAGGGAGAGGCGAAGTCAGATTTAGAGCAAAGTTTCGCCGGCGATTTTTCAGTAACTAGACCTTGAACACCAAAAATAATAAGTTACACAAAGTAATGCAGGTCTGGTCTTGGAGAAAATACCCAATTGGGGTCGTCAAAGAATTGTTAACGAAAAGGACGCACTTTTTAAGAGGACCTTGCACTGACCGCGGTCAAAAATAACATCTCGGATTCACGAAAAACTACTCCACAGAAGTTGATTTTTTTCCCTCCAGATTATGATAACACTTATTAGGAACGAATAGAACGGACAACTTGAAAATCTATGGAGCGCTTTGACGAAAATCTGTATTTTCCCACTACGGAGAAAACCGACCAACCGTCACTTGTGAGCGCTGGGTGTGCGTGTTGGTTTGAAGCAAAATCCTCATTATGCATGCAAATTAGGTACCCAGCTCTCAGTGGTATAAGGAAAGTTACCAGCGTTGACAATTTTAAATCGCCCAGCTGTCAGAGCTGTATTTTTATCGGATATAGAATGGCAGCGGCCCGTCCAGTTTGCCTGCCTAGATAGAATACCTATACAAGTGTTCCAAAACATTTTAACATGGTTATATTTATCTATAAGTGAATGTTCGTCATCATCGCAGATAGTGCATATACTTAACGGTACCCTTGTAGATGGTCATTTGGTGAAGAAAGACATTGGTCGTTCATAGATTGTGACATCGTCCGCTCGCACGGCTCGTTAGCCAGACAGGAGTCTTACACTAACTACGCCGTGCGTGATCAAGCTGATATACTGTGCGAAGGAAATCTGATAAAACTTGAAAATCAGGCGGACCAATCACAGCACGCGTTACATAAACAGAGAAATCCGAGATGGCGCCGGCAAAGTGCAGAGTGTGCAACTGCGACATAGATCGACGAACAATCTTCACATCAACGTTTCACAATCACTTACTTGGCATTCTAAACGAAGTTTGCGGAGGACTTGACGATCGTGTTGGATCGAGGTACATTTGTAAACCATGTTTCGCCAAAGTAAATACTTTAGCTAAGCTGCAAGACAGTGTTACAAATTTGCACTCTCACTTTGAATGCGTACGGGAAGAATTAGAAATGAAATGTAAACAGCGACAGCGATCGCTGATTGGCTAGTTACAGGTCTCGTACAGTCGTGCGGTGGCGCTTTACTAATAAAAACCATGATCTGTGGGCTCGATCGGCCAAGGCCTGATTTCGGGAAGCATCCAGCTACCCAAACAGCAGGCCTTGGCAAGCGAAAATGAGATTGTGATCAATTTTCCCGAAATTCATCTTCCCTGTATATCAGCAAAGCATATTCACATGGAATGTCAGCACACTTCAGGAAAATGTATTTGATATAATAATATTCTTTACTCATAACTATGACTGTAAAGATTAATTTTACAAACGTTTCTACCAAAAGGAGAAATCTATAGGTCACAGTTATCAATCAATTTATATTACGACATGACTCATAGAGTTGAACACCGTCTGATACAAAATAACTGAAAATAGCTGTTACTTTGTCATTAACAGTTCTGTGACTTATAATAATATGCGGTTTCAATGAACCATTCTTACGCGTTGAAAAAATGTTGCTGTGGTTCTGAATGGCGAATTGTTTTGAAAAACTGCCAGCATGGCTTGAGGTTATCTTATAAGACAAGGTTTATGCATTGATCAATGTTGTTTATATTTTGTGAAGACAATTGAATGTATACGTATGGTATACTTATATCACATTGAGTTTATATCTAACGGTAAATGTTAAATTGTCTACCGTGTCGCAACCATGTACTTCCGACTGTTCGTCGATGTTTATTGAAAATCTATATCAAAACCCTAAGTTGTGGGAATTTATTGCATAAGTAACTAGAATTTATTGATAAATAACAAGATAACAATAATAATAGCGATAGATTTTGGAATTATCTACTTTCACTACAATAAAAAATGAAAATCGTTAAAATTTATGACTCTGACTCTTAAAATATACTCAATGGATGGAAATAGTGCATTATGCACATTACATTTTAATGCCGCTAAACATTAGTTATTATGGTGGTCACAATCGTACGAAAATCGCTTCATAAAATTGTCTTATATTTTAAATTGTGAAATGTACGCTCGAAGATGAATATCACCTCCTTAGAATCGTAAAGTCTGGGTCGGGCATGGTCGATACAACTGCTTTCTACGTGCAGTGGACACGCAGTACATCGTACTCGCGGACGAATGATGCCAGATACCATTGCAACTGCTGCAGAATGACACAGCCTCTGATGACTTCATCGGTTCTTACGCTGTCTTCGTCATCGGAGTACGTCTCGTCATCACCAATTACGTCACCGCTACTATCTTGCGAGTCTTCAAATGAATCCTGAAGCTCGTCCGATGGCTCATCGACATCTACCTCGACGACGTCACTCAACTAGTGGGGGAAAATTTATTACATTGTCGTGTTTTAATATTCTCTTTTGTCACTTTTTGAATAGTATAAAAGTATCCATAAATAATGACAAACCAACACAAACATTAAAAGAAAGAAAATACTATTTGAATTAAAACTACCACGATATAACGAAGTAAGCCTAAAATTTTAAAATGACAATTGTACTAGTACTGCCCCGATTTTAGAAGAATGCCAGACAGACCCAGAGCTTGAACAATGTTACCATGAAGGTTTTTGCATCTTTGCAGTTTCACAGTTCCTAAAATTGATGTCTTTGGTAGACAATTTCGTACTACTTTTTAGAAGGTTTAATATAAGAAATTTTTAAAATAAACAAAGAATCAATTGATACTCACACATACACACACTTTGAAATATCCAATTGACAGACTAAGGCGCAGAGCTAAGAGACGGACCACAATAAAAATACTGAAAATCGTACATTATAACCAACGATTTGGGCCAAAGAATACTCTCCTCGATGATAATCCATTATTTGTCGATTTGTGTGCTTTAAAAAAGCTCTTTAATTCACTTTGCAAAGATAAATACGATTATCTAGAAAAAGTTTACGTGAATGATAAATTAATGAAAATACCGCTCTCTTTTATAACATTTTTACGATCAGTTACCTCGTAAGCCAGCCTACTCGCGACACAAGAGAATAACTCCATGTTTATCGGTTGATTGATATAACGTGTTTCTGTGTCTCGCAGATTTTTGTTAATACGACTAAGGCTAAGGCGTGATACATTGACCTCAACTTATCTTCATGTACTTACCACTGCATCGACTGACACGATCAGCTGGATGATGTCATGCCGAACACCGGCAAAGTCGTTTGAGTAGCCACTGCCGTTCAGCTGCAGTTGAATATCGTCAACTAACTGCCTATAGATGGTAAGGTCATTGGATACGATCACCAAATAATCAAGTAGAACTTGTTCCTGCCAAAAGAGAAGAAATGAAACGTTATGTGAAAGGCTTAGCTAGAGAGCCAGGAAAGAAGACGTACAAGAAAAACAAAGCTATACTCTCGTTTAGATTATTGATGATAGTATGCACTTCTGACCGTCCACGTCAAAGCTCTTGAAGAACATGTTGGCCTTGGCGTTATTTATCAAAAACTGTTCAACTCTGCGGTGATCGTTATCGTGTTTGCTACACCGCGAGTGAATTTTGTATTGTCGTTACGTTAGTCTGTAATGAGAAAATTAATACTGTCGATAACGGAAGGCAAGACTTTACGAAAATAGCGCTTTCTTTTGACAACAGAAAAGATTATCATTTTTATCAACAAAACGCGAAAACGTCTTTGGTGAAAAGGGAATTTCCTTTAGGAAGAATGACGTCGCCATGATGTCAACGTGACGACAATCATCATGACAAAAGCGACTTTGGTAAACTCACCCTGTTCTTCAGTGGGACACGACGCATGGTCCGTATTGCCGATGGGGTATGTAGACTGGGCGCTAAGAGATCGTCAAGATTACACTGCTGGATTTCAAAAGACACAGACAATAATGGTGTTACAACGACGTTCGTTTCAAATCATAGCATACCGCGCAAAAAAAATGATTGAATTTCATCATAGTGTAGGGCAACAAAAATATGTACATTCTCTCAGAGCCACTCGTTCGCTCCACAGCTCGATACCGTAAGGTGATGCGCCTTCAATGAGTTTTGCTTGCTAGCGGGGGCTCACCGACCCAGCCGGGCAAACCCGTAGAGAGGCCTCGCCGGCTCGCTGGGCCGTTCTAGCCACTCGGCTCAACTGCTGAGAGCGCTTGCAAGACTGAGGCGTAGCCGTCGAGGCGTTATGAGAGAGTCTAAATATTGTTTTGGAGATCAATATCCTCAGCTAAACATAAAAACTGAAATTATCAAGAAAGATTTTACTACTACTCAGTGGTTCTACTCCGGAATAAAAAGGACGCGATGCGTTCTACAGACTCAGTAGGCCCGAATAATCACGTGATGCCGGTACAAACAAGCCCACATGTGTACTAACGCGTATGGAAATACACGTACGTCTGAGGGCGTTTGCGCACATGGCTTTGTTTGTACCGTGGTCGATTCGAATTCCGGGTTTGGCCTATTGCAAAGCACAGCAGGTTCGAAGGAGTAGCGGGGAAATGATGCAGGGAAACTTGTCGGAAAACTTTTGGTAGCACAGAGGCTTTAATATCATTAACATTGTTTACATTTTAATACTAAATCTTGGTCATGGAGATTAAATTAAACATCAACATTGAAATTATCATGAAAGATTTTACGCCTAAATTAAGTATATAACTACTCAATTGCAAAACACAGTAGATTCATAGGAGTAGCGGGGAAATGATGCAGGGAAACTTGTCGGAAACTTTTGGTAGCACTGAGGCTTTAAATGGAGATTTAAAATAATTACATTTACGGTGTTTACGTTTTAATACTAAGTCTTGGTCATGGAGATTAAATGCTGCCATTGTAGATTAATGAAGAGTCTGTGGATTGTTATACTGTCATGTGGATTCAATTAAGTGTTCAATTAAGTTCACTCAGCGAACTCACAAAATTCAGAATTGCAATTTTTATCGAGAGACTGGAGAGACATCAGCATGGTAAGCCGAGGTTAAAAGTGAGAACTCACCAACTTGTCTTTGAGCTCGCTGACCTGTACCTGGGTGACGTAGTTCCTTCTTAGCATTCTGTTGTACAATTCCTGGGCCGACATTTGATATCCGCGTGGTGACGCTGCAGGGAAGTGCCCGTGGTGTGATCTTCCGATGGGCAAGCCGTGGGTGGTGTGATGCAGACAAGACCAAACGGCCATAGCACTACCTGGCAAGATAGAAATCAACGGTAATTATCAATTGTAAAACTGGTAAAGTTGAGATTGACGAGAAAAGAAAAAGGTATTAAAATCATCTTCCAACATTATCATAATAGACTAATCGAAGATTGGACATGATCGATATTTGGCCTTGAATGGGTGATTACTCTGTATTTTTCCCCCATTTTTGAAGAAATGACACCTAAGCGGTTTCATTTTATAGGATAAACGCACAAATATTTGCAGCTAATTTGAGCATTTCGTTACTAGAGAGATATGTGACGTTGGAGAAATTAATATTGTCGGTATGATCGGTCGTAGCCATTGGTCATAATTACAGTTGGCGATAAACAATACGACATACGTTCCGAAACGTGACGTACATCTCTCTAATAGATGCAACTGTATCGCCTTCTGGAAACATTGACTGAAAAAAATATCGAACGGACACGAGGAGAGCACTTACAGAGCCAAAACATTAGAGGGAGCGAACGAATAGCTTTTGTACCGGCTACAATCATACTGGGGTGATCTGTCAATGTTCAGGTTTCAAGAAGTGGTGTCGAACGTGTGCTATGTACTTAACAGATCGCTTCTTTTTGAAGATTTAAATGAAGAACTGGAGAAGAACCTTTTATTAAGAGAGTCTTTGGGAAAACCTTGTCAAAATATGTTATTTTTCTGACAAGCTCCGTTAAAAAAACGTGGGAATCAAGATAGGTGTATGTATATTACATTAAGTGTCACGACTCTGTGCGTGTGCTGATTAATTAGTGACTGGCAATCGTATTGTACTGATGTACCTGAGATGAATGAATTGTTTTTACCGATTACGCACCAGTAAAATACTGTTATCATGTACTTAATCATACCGCATCACATCACTTTGCTGATTTTAACAAGGCTGTGGACTTTTTCACATTTGAGCATGGGCTGTAGAAAGGGCAATTTTTCAATACTTTTTCCTTTCACCGTGTCTTGTCCGTTTCATCGACATAGAAGAAAAGACCAGAGAAAGTATCCAATTTTATTTCCTTTTGATCCCGTATTCGAATCTGGAATATTACCCAGGGTAAAGTGAGATTCCTTTAGTATTGCCTATTTTCAGTGAGCGATTTGAGATACCAGATCGTTGTCTTAAATGTTATCAAAGGCACTGAAATCTTCTATCGCTGACGACGCCACGACTGTCTTTCGCCAAATAAGAGGCATGTAAAACCGTGCACAGTGACCCGATAAAATATCTTGCAGCCCTAGTGTTTCAACTTAGTAAAGTGAGGGATGAAATAATACATAGAAACCCAAAGGTTCTCGATGACGATAATTATATTATGTATTTCGAATGTAATTAAAAGTGAGTTATACATTAATTTGATCTTCACAGGCTGTAAAAAAAGGAAATTGATCGATCAACGCAAGTGAATGTTATATACCACACACGTGTTCCAATACTGAACTGCACAAAATGATAAAAAGCAGTACAATGATAAAGTTACGGATTTGTTCGGTACACAAACCACATCATTGCAAGGAATCAAAAAGGATCTTCTTTTTCTTTTGCCATGAAAAGGGTAACGATTGGTTGTGTTACTATTATGATTATTTTAAGTTCAAAATACTATCATTTGGGGATTGTGCGAAAATATTGGATGAAGCTAAAAAATCAGAATTAATGGAACTAGTATATACCAGAGACTGTGCATTGTCACAAATGAGCAAACCAAACGACTTCACTGTCAGAAAAGTGTTGGAAATTCAAAACTGATTTGGAATTTTTAGTTCCAAGAAATAACACTTTTCTGATAGTGAAGTCGTTTAGTTTGCTCTTTTTGTGACCGTAAAACCAATAAATCCTTATTCGGATTCCGATTCATATAATTTTCTTCGCGTGGAATCATTATCGTAAATCCATATGATATCCTTTATAGAATTAGCTCCTAACTTGTACATTTTATACATTTCTGACTCGAGTTTGTTGTCAAATTACGAAAATATTGTCAACCTGATGGTCAAAATTTCCATTGTGGGTTATTACAAGACAGTCGGCATGCATGGTCAAACATACAGACAGACATGGATACAGGGATGCGCAGACAGACAGGTCGCATTATCAAAATTCGTGCTTTATTTTGGACCATGTTTGATCGATGTTTTGTTGACTTTCAAGGAGTGATAACTCGGCGAAAGATGTCATTGTGGACTTAGAGAATGCACGTTGCCTTGTTTCTACACTTTATTTTCCGAGCATTTTACTCCAGCAAGACTTATCATTATCAGCAATGCCGACTGTCTTAGTCAAGAAACTTACTGTGACTAGAACTACGGGTCTGTGCGATGGAATACGTCATTTTAAACTTTAAGACGGAAAATATGAGTGAGTAAATAGCAATTTATTTATTACTATTTGTACAAAAAATGAAAAGTGAATAGTTAGTCTTTAAGTGGAATGGCATCGTAAAATGTTCATTTTCCTTTGAACTACATTGTTTTCTGTGACGCTTTTTCCGTCATAAAGGGGGGCCTGGTATGCGATGAAAATTAGTTTGGCGCCAGGACCTGGTGAATGCTTGTAGGAAACTTAGACAGTGGGCGCCGTCGGAATCCGCAGAATACACCAACGTCCACTTTGTTTTCAAAAGGTTGGAAATTTGTTAGGATTAGAAGGATAGACAAGAGTCATCCTCACACGAGAGCGTTGCTATTTCCTGCACAGTAAATGTGACTTTATACAGTGCGGTTATCAGTCATGGACGTGACCAGCCCCGTGATATTCTCGGTGAGTGACCTGGTACGTGTAAATTAAGGCGTGTACTTCCTGAATGAAATATCATCGTCCAAGTCTGTCTATGAGGAAATTCATGATGCAATATCTGTAAGCATTATCTCTCTGTACTTTTGACTGCCGCTTTGGTAAACTGACAGATAAAATAATATCAACAGTATTGGTAAAAGACTTACTACTTCAAAGTACTGACCCAAGAGAAACGAGTACTTCTGTAAAAAACCAAATAGCAACACAACATGGCCTCTGCAACAGGTTATCAAGGCATTAATGTTGACCGACACCGTCGCAAACAACCTTTAATTAATGTTATTTGATGCCAAATAAGTCTGTCGCCGTAATATGCAATATCTGAAGCTCCACATCGGCATTTCCTTTTAATCAAAAATTGTTGAGACGATCTTTCTGTCTAGGATGAGACAGCAAGCATACACGAGTTGAAAAACACAAACGAAAAATCTCCATATTTCGCCCTGGTTATCACTTTCCGATGAACCCTCGTCGATTTTTAGCCAACAAGACCGTGACGGCGAATCGGCCACCAACCATACAGCATATCTATCTCTACACTGCAGCCATAATAATAATAATATTTAATTCTTAAAAAACGCACTCCACAAACGTCTCAGTGCGCTGAACACAAGTATTTAAAAGATACAAAAACAGCTAAAAACTCAAAAAACTACAATTATGAGTAAAACTTGGTAAAAAGATGGGTCTTCAAACAACGTTTAAAAGAAGTAACATTTCTGGCACAACGAATTTCTGAAGGCAGTGCATTCCACAGCAAAGGAGCACATACCGAAAATGCTCTTTGACCGTAGGACTTATTAAAATATCCGCGAGGAGGAGTTAAACGCAATTTCTCAGAAGATCGCAGATTTCTTGACGGTACGTACAGATCAATTAAATCGGTCAGATAAAGCGGTGCATCACCTCTAACAATCTTAAAAGTAGTCAATAAAATTTTGAATTGAATACGAGCTTTCACAGGTAACCAGTGTAAATTAATGAAAACAGGGGTGATGTGGTCATATTTGCGTGTACCTGTGACGAGACGGGCTGCTGCATTTTGAACGGACTGCAGACGGATCAGCTGGTCATTTGAGATGCCATAGAACAGACTGTTACAATAGTCGAGTCTAGAGGTAACGAATGCATGGATGAGTTTCTCAGTAGTGGGCTTGTCGAGTAATTTACGAATTTTACCGATTCTTGATAAAGAGAAATATGCGTTCCTACAAAGTTGACTGATATGTTCACACATAAAGCCATCCCTGTCGAGAATAACACCAAGATTCCGAACGAAAGGAGAGGGAGTGATGTTAAGTTCACCAATCCTGAGGTTATTCAGTTCTGCCATATCATGTTTCAAGCGTGATGAAAAATGAATAACTTCGGTCTTATTATCGTTCAGCACTAGCATGTTACTTCTCATCCATCCGCGAATATCATCAACACATATTTCAACACCGGCGCTAACATCTTCAGGTTTATTGCAGATAATGTACATCTGTGTGTCATCAGCGTACATCATGTAGTCAAGATTATGGCCTACTATAATATCCTCTAGTGGTGCTGTGTAGAGCGTGAATAAAATTGGCCCGAGGACAGATCCCTGTGGAACGCCATACTTCACGTGCGAATGATGAGAAAACACAGTTCCAACCTTGACACGATGACTGCGATCGGCAAGATATGATCGAAACCGCGAAAGTACTGTACAAGTGATGCCAAATCTAGATCGGAGGCGATGTAATAAAATATTATGGTCGATCGTATCAAATGCGGCGGACAAATCAAGCATGACGAGAAGAACATCCTTCTTTTGATCCAGGGCAAGCATAATGTCGTTATGGACACGTAGGAGAGCGGTCTCAGTGCTATTGTTGGCACGATATGCCCTCTGACATCTTGTGAAAAGCTGATACCTGTTGAGATGATCGTACAACTGTTGGGCAACTATACGCTCAAGAACTGTTGATAGGAAAGGTAAGTTGGACACTGGTCTGTAGTTCTTCAAGATATTCTGGTCAAGATGTGATTTTTTCAACAGTGGCCGAATAATAGCTGATTTGAATTGACTTGGAACGATGCCAGACGAAAGTGATGCGTTGAAAAGTTGAGTAAGGAATGGTGCGAGCAGATCGATAGAATCTTGAACGAACTTCGATGGCAGCACGTCAAGGTCACATGATTTTGAGGACGACCGCTTTATTAGTGTCGTAACATCGTCAACTGATACTGCATCAAAATCGGTGACGATGTGACTCGGTAACACATCGTTCTTCCAGGCGTCAGAGCATTCATCAAGGCCTTCTCGAAGTTTGGAAACCTTGGACTCGAAGAAGTTCAAGAATTTTGATGGCATATCCTTCAGAGGTATATTAGATGGTAAAATATTTGAATTGGTTGCCTTCACACTTGACAGCTGAGCAACAATATCAAACAATCTCTTGTTGTCTGCTTCCTGGATGCGAGTCCGATGATAGGCCGATTTAAGAGAGTCGCAGCGGCGAACGTATTCGAATCTTTTTGACAGAAAAAGTTGGCGATCGATCTCGAGTTTGGACATTCGCCACTTATTCTCCAGCTGACGTACATTCTTCCTCGACAGCAACAGTTCTTCACAAAACCATGGTGCCCGTACTTTATCAATGATCAGCTTTTCAGTCATAGGTGCGACATCGTCGAGTACTTCGGTGACAGCATTGTGGAAAAAGTGGGACAAACGCTCGACATCATTATCACATGGATATGTGGCAAAAACATGGGTAAGTATGTTTCTCAAGTCTGCTGTGTTGATTGTGCTAAAATCACGCCGTGATATCTTGAGCTTGTTATTGGGTGGCCGCTGAACATTTAGTCCAAAGTGCACAAGACTGTGATCGGACTCGAGTGACTTGTCAACTCTGACGGAGTGTAGAAAAGAATCAGCGGATCGCGTAATTAGCAAATCCAAAGTGTGTCCTTTGGCATGAGTCGACTCGTTTACATGTTGATTTAGTCCCATTGACTGAAGCAAGTTTGACAGCTTGATGGTATCTGGCGAGTGGAGGTTGTCGAAGTGAAAATTGAAATCAGCCGCGATTAGAAGATGGCCAGGTGAAGGCACAGCTGTTTCTAAGAGTGATGAGAATTCAGAGACAAAGTCACCGATTGTTGCTTTGTTCTTCTTAGAGTTTGGAGGACGGTAAATGGCGATGTTATGCAAGGATTGACTAACGGATCTGAATGTAATGTCTAAACATTCAAAGGATTGGAACACATGGGATAGTTTTGCGACGACTTTGAGATTGGAACGTGCGAGTGTTATTCAACTTTTAATCATGATAGTACTTGTACTGATAGTGAATTTAATTTTAATAGCGATGCCCATTCAAATCCTGCCTTGGGTGATATTGTTTTTACAGTTGATGAAGTTTACAATGTTCTTAAAAATTTAGATCCCAATAAGGCTGTGGGCAATGACAAGTTATCTCCCCGTCTTCTTCGGGAATGTGCCAGGGAGTTATCCCCTTCTCTGTGTGACCTTTTTAACATGTCATTGAATGCGGGAAAGCTACCATCACAGTGGAAACATGCTAATGTTATTCCTGTGTATAAGAAAGGTCTGAGGGAAGACGTTTGTAATTATAGACCTGTTTCTTTGTTGAGTTCAGCCAGCAAAGTGATGGAAAGGTGTTTATTCAATAGAGTTTATCCAATCTTATCTGAAAAGATATATAGTTTACAACATGGTTTCTGCAAGGGGAAGTCATGTAGTACCCAACTTGTACAAATTGTTCATGACATCGGAGAAGTCTTAGATAAAGGAGGACAGGTGGATATGCTTTATCTGGACTTCTCAAAGGCATTTGACAAGTACCTCATGACAAATTATTAAATAAGTTGCATTCTTTTGGTTTTAATGGTATGCTGCATAATTGGTTCTCTAATTATTTGTCACATCGAAGACAGAGAGCGGTAGTTGAAGGTGAATGCTCAGATTGGTTGCCTGTTCCTTCAGGAGTTCCCCAGGGATCCATTTTGGGTCCTTTTTTATTTTTATTATATGTCAATGATATGCCCGTCTGTGTATCTCCTAAGACTACCTTAGCTCTCTTTGCTGATGACTCCAAGTGTTTTCGTGTGATAAAAAATTCACAAGATTGTGAAGCTTTACAGAGAGATATTCATTCTCTTTATAGCTGGAGTGTCAAATGGGGTATGACTTTTAATACAGGAAAGTGCAATGTCCTCCACTTTACACGATGTAAAAATTTTCTGAATTTTGATTATATCATGAATGGTAATGACTTAGCATCAGTTAAAAAATACTGTGATTTAGGTGTTGATCTCACTTTCGACTTGAATTGGAATACTCACATTGATCGTATTTGCATGAAATCTCATAGATTGCTTGGCATGATCAAGCGCACTTGTGGCTAACAAATGTGACTCTAAAACACTTAAAGCTCTTTACTGTTCACTAATGCGTAGTCATCTGGAGTACGGAAGTGTCGTTTGGGCAGCCCAGTCTAAGCGCAACTTAGTAAAAATTGAAAAAATCCAAAGAGCAGCAACAAGGTATATTCTTAATTATCCCACTGACATTGATTATAAACAAAGATTAGTTGCTGTAAACCTTTTACCATTGTCATTTCGCAGGGAGATTCTTGATCTGATTTTCTTTTATAAATGCACTACTGGGAAATACTCTTTAAATGTTCATAAGTATGTCAAAACTCGCTCATCTAAAATTAATACACGTTCTAGTGCTGATACAAATGCACTGGATAGAAACCATTGTAAAACTGTCACTTTCCAACACCTTCTCTTTAATAGAATTGTCATTCTCTGGAACAATTTACCGGCGACAATTAGAACCACTGCTTCACTTTGCACATTTAGAGTAACATTGACGAAATGGTATTGGGATAAATTTTATAACTGTTTTGATCCAGACAACACTTGTACGTGGATTTCTCGTTGTCTGTGTAGCAGGTGTAGACCTATGTAGATTTTATTTGATTTGTTTTAGACTTTCTTCATTTTTTATCTCCTGTATGTTATTGTTGTTTGCTTTTTTCATTTGTACATATTTCATTTCATTAGGGTGACTGGCTTTGTATAGGTGGTTCGCACCTGTTTCAGTCATCCTATCCTATGTCGGTACACGTATCGTGTCCGCTGTGGATGAATATTATAAATAAATAAATAAATAACACCGCCTCCCCGACGATTGGAGCGAGACAGCTGGTGGATGGTGTAACCGGTTATTGAAGAGTTGATCTCAGCAATAATGGGATCATCTTTGCTTTTCAACCATGTCTCTGTGATCATCAGAATGTCCAGTTTTTCTTCTATTAAAGTTGGTGCCATTGCGCCGATTTTACCGTTGATAGCGCGGGCGTTCCAAAAAGCGGCATTGAGCTGCAGTTTGTTACATGAGGATATCATTGAAATCTTTTCAAGTACAGAGTCCCGTTTATTCGCAACTAACTGGCTTGGTCGAGTTGTGATTAAAGTCGGAATGGCCGTCGGGTTACAACAAGAAATCACCTGTTCACAGACCGGGATCTCGTGTAGAGCACTGGTTCGAAAGTACCTGCCGTGAAACTTTTTGGCACGGTCGTTGGTCAAAATTGTCGGAATATTACGATACCTCGGCTTAACGTGTTTACGGCCAGCCTTGCATCCACTTGGTCTCAGGGGAGGGATGGAGGATTTGTTGAAATGTTCTACACCGACGAGCAAAAGGTCTGACGTCTTCCATACAGTGATCGAGCCGCCATCTTGAAAACAGAGAATTCGGCGCCGGAACCACAGGTCTAGAAATGCTCAACGAATACTGCCACAAGGAACGATAAAAACGCCAGATAAAAACACAGTCCGTTGCTTGAGTAGATAAAAACTTCTGTAAAAACTTAATGGCTGTAAAAATGTCGGGATAAAACTGTAAAAACACTAAAAACTGAGAGACGAGGTAAAAAGGCTGCCGATCAACAGCGCCACCACATATTTGATTTAGAGTACCTAAGGCGAAACGGTGTCAGTACTGATCTGTAGCGAGGCGATTAATCATTTAACCTATCAGTTTTCACTTTGAATCAATGACCAGAGTTATATTTTCACGTTTGTATACGGATGAATATGTGTGACCTTCGTATCGTCATTACGTCAGACTGGATCATCCCAGATAACATTTTCGAAAGATTTGAATAATCCTACTAATAATTTCCTTAGCATAGTACTATTCGGTGATTTTTACATTCTGTATTCTTACAGTGACGTTAGCGAATATTGAAATTGGCAATAGTGAAGAATTGGTGTAGCCAATAAGTGATGACTTCAATATCGCCGTACGCAAAACACAGACGCCTAGTTATTGCGGCACTGACTATTGATAACGTTAAAATAAAATAACTTTCCTCTTTCTTCCATCACTTTCACAATTTTCGAATTCTTAGTGATTGTGTCAGGTGAAGCACAATGGGGCCAGGAATTGGGGTTAGTTGACCAAATTTTCGAAACGGAGGGAGCGTATGCGAGCGAAGTTCCGACAATTTTTGTCCACACATTTTTTCCCTTTGCCTCCAATCAGATTGTTGGCCCCCGGCCCCAACTGTATTGTGGAAATCGATGAATCTAAGATCGGATAGTTTAAATACAGTCGGGATAGATACCATGACGGACATGGAGTGTTTGGAGGCATCGATCGCGATTCTTCTGCTTGCTTTTTGATGATTCTGTTTACCATCGTGATGCGAACTCTATAATTCCTATGATTTATTGATTTGTTCATCCAGGTTCGACAATAATTTCTGGTCATGAATGGAAGGCTAATGCTTCGTCGAGCAGGTTTCTCATTTAACTGTTAAAAATTCTCTTCATTTTGTGGATCATTAAACCTTCGGCCACAACACACCGTAGGAGACATGTGAATGCATGCCAAGGGAAGGGTGGCGTCCACATCACTATAGGAATAAATTGCGAGACTGTGAGAAAATGACGCTTTCTCGCAATCGGTGAAAAGCTCTAATTATTCTCACCGCTCTCTGTAAGAATCTTTTAATTCTCAATGGTAAGCAGTGAGAAAGGCACTGCTTGGTGAGAATCAACTATGATAACAGATTCTTACCGGTGAGACTGGAAATTCTCACCAAACACAGTGAGAATGGTTATTTTCACGATGAGAATGTATCACACTCACCATACACAGGTGAGATTCAACCGGCTCACCCTGGCATTGGTGAGAATCAGCCAGACTTGATGTTCACTGGTGAGAATAAATTTGGTTGTCACCAGTGAATAATAAGTCTAGCCGATTCTCACCAATGAACTTTGTGTCTGGTTGATTCTCACCATTCTGACTAGGCTTGGTGAGAATTTCCATTCTCACCGGTGAGAATTTGTTACCTTTAAGGAGTGCATTTCTCACTCCTCACTAGTGAGAATTCAAAATGTCTCACTGACAGCAGTGAGAATAACAAGAGATACTCACCAATTGCGAGAAAGCGTCACTTTCTCGCTCTAGTCCCGCAATTTTTTCCTATAGTGCATCGTCAGATTTATTTGCAAGTTCTCTTTATGAGGCCATGTGAGCATTTCAGTGATAAAGCTGATGCGTGGATGTCACTTGCTCAACAAATTTCAGTTCTTTATCCTTTGAGTTAACATACTCCTTCATCGACCCAACACTGCACATAACAGCATATTGTGCCAAATTTTTGGCACGGTCTTACGGCTAATGCCACGTCAAAGTTAGCTGCTGAGAGGCCACCGCCGCTGACGTGTGGCATTAGGATTGCACAAACCAGATGAAGAAGTGGGTTGTAGGTGCTAGTGGCTGTACATGGAACCTACGTATGACATTGAAAGGCGATTTAGTGTACTGCTGTACTTTATTCACTGAGTCAATCGTTGGAATTTTTATAATGTAATATTTGTTGACATCTTCAACGATTGATGTTCACATTTTTATATACAATTATAGCAATGAAGTATTGCATATCATGCACATTGAGCAATGAACAATTTTTACATAAGTTGTATATAAGTTGTAATTTCAATATAAGTTGTAAGTCAACACATACCCTTGATATTTAGAAAAAAAAGTACAGCAAACATGACGTAGTATTCAATGGAATAGCATCTCAAAAATCACAGTTCTCTAGTAACCATGCAAATACAAATAATACTATTAAAGCATATTAAAACAATAATAAACCCGCACAAGAAATGCGACAGTGCAAAATAGAGGCAAAGAAAAAATAAAGCAATCAATCTAAAGCCATAAATTGAACAATAAAATGCGTAAATCATCCCGCAGCTCATCATCCTGATATTTACGTGGAACATTACACTCCCTTCCTGCTACATGTTCTTGTCCAATACAGGTTCGAGGTCGTAGTACATGTACTTCACATATCAAAGGTGCTCTGTTTAAGTCCCGGCTGTGGTATTCGTTATTATAGAAAAATGATCCAATGATGAACAACTACTTCTGTTCCTGCACACTAACCGATCTGTTCCTTCGACACACGTGTAAAGATAGCTGAAGACGTGGATATAGTTAGGATGACATAATAAGAGGGAATAATGTGAAGATTGGGACCTTTCTTTTCAATCATTTCCCCCCTAGGTTTTCAAGCTCCAATTTCTTACTCGCACAGCCGAAAAAGATATTACTTGGCGATTTGATACTGTCAGCACTGATAACTTTCCGTATTCTTTCAGCCTAACCAATTTTTGATACTTTATCGCTCCTTTACAATGTCACTTTTGCCCTCGTTTCCATAAGTACACACCTTTAACTTCATCCTTATTGGCTATAACACTTCTACAATGTTGCCTGGAATTTTTTGTTACATCTAACAAAATAAATACACACGCACCTTTGATGAAGTGGTATAGCCACAAAGTGACCACGTCCAATGTGTTTGTACTTATGGAAATGAGGTCAAGGCTACGTTCCACGTCTTCTTCAGCCATCCTGTAGAAGAAGTAATGCAAATGAAAACATACATATCGATTGCTATTTGCATTTCTATTTTTCATATTCATGTACCCTGACTTCTGTGACGAAACAGTGCGCCATCTTAGGCAACTACTTTATTGAAAAGGGGTTAATATAGCCATAGTCAGTTTGTACATGATAACAAATTGATGAATAAAATGTTAGGTAGGTGTTATTGTACCCGGAGTGAGACGGGGTTATTGCTGCGATGACATGAATTATCTAACCCTAATCCTAAAATGCGTGTGTTGGTCTTCCTGCGTTTGATTTTGTGACGGGTGAAGCACAGTGGGAGCCATGAATTATGGTGAGCCGACCAAATCGTCGGACGTTCGCGAGCAAATTTCCGACACTCTGGTCAGCTAACCCAAATTCCTGGCTCTCACTGGGCTTCACCGACACAAAAACTAAGCAGTGGAAAATTGTGAAACTGATGGAAAGAAAGTGGAAGTTTATTTTATTTTAATGTTATCAGTCAGTCAATGCTGTAATTACGTAGGGCATGTGTTTTGTGTACGGTGATTTAGACGTCATCACTTTGTGGCGATACCACTGCATTCATGCCAAATAATGTTCCAATTGATGTGAGTTCTACTTTTCCCAATTGGGATTAAGGAAACAGACATACTTCTAACAAATCACTTGTCCGTCTAGGGTGCACACACTTGATCTGACAGCGAGATCCCTATGCAAGACTGTAAACAGCTAGGGGTTGAAACAAACTGGGACTGTGAAAAAGCTGGTAATTAGCATATCAAAGTCAACTGAACATTTATTTGGCTGAAGGTATAAGGAAAGTTACCGGCGTTGACAATTTTAAATCGCCCATGTATATTTTTTTCGGTTATAGACGACAGCGGCATGTTCTGTAAGTCCAGTTTGCCTGCCTAGATAGAATACCTATACAAGTGTTCCAAAACATTTTAACATGGTTATATTTATCTATAAGTGACTATTCGTCATCATCGCAGACAGTGCATATACTTAACGGTACCCTTATTGATGGTCATTTGGTAAAAAAGACATTGGGCGTTCATAGATTATGGTCAATTTTCCCGAAATTCATCTTCCCTGTATATCAGCACAGCATATTCACATGGACTGTTAGTACACTTCAGGAAAAGGTTTTTGATATAATAATATTCTTTATTCATTTTAATTAATTTTACAAACGTTTCTACCAAAAGGAGAAATCTATAGGTCACAATTATCAATAAATTTAAATTAATACGACATGACTCATACAGTTTAACACCTTTGACTGAAAATAGCTGTTTCTTTGTAATTCAGTTTTATGACTTACTATAATATGCAGTTTCAATGCAACATGCCGTTCTTCTTACGCATTTAAAAATGTTGCTGTGGTTCTGAATGGCGCATTGCTTTGAAAAATTGTCAGCATGGCTTTAGGTAATCTTTATATTAAGACAAGATTAATGCATCAAAGCTGTTTATATTTTGTGAAGATCATTGAAAGTGTACGTTAGGTATACTTATATCACATTGAGTTTATATCTAACCGTAAAAGGTTAAGATAGTACGCTCCTCGAGGAAAGATAGTTTGACTCTCCAATTTCTGCAAATCGTTTCTGATCTACCCCTTGTGGGCCTCATGTTAAAGCTCTTGGAGAAATAAAAACTTTCAAAGTCTTAGTTCTTCGGAAATCAAAAATGTAATTTTTCTGCCATGGATTTAACACAGGAATGGCGGCCATTTTGAAATTCAAATATCTCAGAGTGTTGGGTAATTTGTTTCACTAGTTCCACACTTTGCACGGTGACCCCCTGATTTTTATTGTTGATTTGTTAAGAGAATGTTTGCATGTTTCATTCAGGAAAGTTTGAGCAAAAGTTTAAATCTTTCACTTATGAAGTGCATACTACCTTAAATTGTCTTCCGTGTCGCCGCTATGTACTTCTTATTGTTCATCGAAGTTTATTGAAAACATATATTAAAATCCTTAAGTAGTTAAAAACTGACCTTCACACTTATTTTTCTTATAATTCTGTGGTAGGAAAAATGACAAATATCATCAATTTCCAGATTTACACACTCAAGATTTAACTCTTGAAGCCAAGATAAATATAATTATTTAGGAAAGTTAACGTGTATGAAAAATTAACATAATTGAAGACACCGCTCTCTTTTATACATTTTTGCGATCAGTTTCCTCGTAAGCCAGCGTACTCGCGACACAAGAGAATAACTCCATGCTCATCGGTTGATACAACGTGTTTCTGTGTCTCGCAGATTTTTGTCAATACGACTGTGACTATGGCGTGATGTATTCATCTCAAATATCTTCTTGTACTTACTACTGCATCGACTGACACGATCAGCTTGATGATGTCATGCCGAATACCGGCAAAGGCACGGCCCTTAAGCTGTAGTTGAATATCGTCAACTAAGTGCCTGTAGATGGTAAGGTCATTGGATACAATCACCAAATAATCAAGTAGAACTTGTTGCTGCCCATGCCCAAAAGAGAAGAAATGAAACATAACATGAAAGAATTAGAAAGAGATCCAGAAAAGAAGACGCACACTAAAAACACGGGTATACCCTCATTTATTGGTGACAATCTGAACCTCTGATCCTGAACGTCCACGTTAAAGCTCTTTAGGAACATGTTGGACTTGGCGATATTTATCGAAAGAGTTGAAATCTGCGATGATCGTTATCGTGTTTGCTATACCACGATCGCATTTTGTATTGATATTACGTCAGTCTGTAACGGGAAAATTACCGTTACATAAATACCGCTTTGTCTTGACAATCGTTTTTATCAACGCGAAAACGTCTTTGGTGAAAAGGGATTCCTTCAGGAAGAATGACGTCCACATGATGTCAACGTGACGATAATCATCATGACAAAGGCGATTTTGGTAAACTCACCCTGTTCTTCAGTGGGACACGACGCATGCTCCTTGTTGCCGATGGGGTATGTAGACTGGGCCCTAAGAGATCGTCAAGATTACACTGCTGGATTTCAAAAGACACAGACAATAATGGTGTTACTCCGACGTTCGTTTCGAAATTATGACTTTTACTTTGTGACCAAAGCATACCAAGCACAAATATATGAATTTCGTCATAGCGTAGGGCAACAAAAATATATGTACATTCTGTCAGAGCAACTCGTTCTCTAAGCAGCTCGATCTTCAACCATGAGTAGATGCGCCCTCAATGATATTTTTCTGGTTAGGGAGGCTCACCGACCCAGCCGGGCAAAGAGCGGCCTCGCCGGCTCGCTGAGCCGTGCTCCACTCGGCTCAACTGCTGAGGGCGCTTGCAAGATTGAGGCGTAGCCGTCGAGGCGTTATAAGAGAGCCTGAATATTGTTTTGAAGAGCAATATCCTCTGATGAACATCAACATTGAAATTATCAAGAAAGTTTTACGCCTAAATGAAGTATATAACTACTCAATCGCAAAACACAGCAGATTCGAAGGAGTAGCGGGGAAATGATGCAGGGAAACTTGTCGGAAAACCCTTTGGTACAGTATAGAGGCTTTAAATGGAGATTTAAAAATAATAGCATTAACATTGTTTACGTTTTAATACTAAGTCTTGTCATGGAGATTAAATGCTGCCTTTGCATAATAATGAAGAGTCTGTGGATTATTATGCCTTCGTGTGGATTCTCACTGAGTGAACTCACAGAATCCGCAATCGCAATTTGAGAAACTGGAGAGACATCAGCATGGAACGTCAAGGCTAAAAGTGGATCTCACCAACTTGTCTTTGAGTTCGCTCACCTGTACCTGGGTGACGTAGTTCCTTCTTAGCATTCTGTCGTACAATTCCTGAGCCGACATTTGATATCCGCGTGGTGACGCTGCCCGTGGTGTGATCTTCCGATGGGCAAGCCGTGGGTAGTGTTAGACCACACGGCGATGGCAATGCCTGGAAAGATAGAAATCAACGGTAAAAATCAATTGTAAGACTGGTAAAGTTGAGACTGACGAGAAGAGAAAGGTATTAAAATCATCTATTAACATTATCATAATAGACTTATTGAAGTCATTATAGATATTTGGCCGTTGAACGGGTGATTGCTCTGTATTTTATTCACCATTTTGAAGTATTTTAAATGACTCCTAAGCGGTTTTATTATATAGGATAAATGCGAAAATATTTGCAGTTCGCTAGTTTAAGCATTTCGTTCCTAGAGAGATATGTGACGTTGGAGAAATTCATATTGTGACCAAACGTGGCCTTTAGTCATAATTACAGTCGGCGATAAACAATACAACATACGTTCCGATATAAAGCTAATAGGCGCTCAATGGACGACTAAACGTGACGTACATCTCTCTAATAGATACAACTGTATCGCCTTCTGAAAACACTGACTGAAAAAATATCGAACGGAGCCGTGGAGAGAACTTACAGAGCCAAAACATTGGCGGGAGCGAACGAATAGCTTTTCTACCAGTTACAATCATACTGGGGTGATCTGTCAATGTTCAGCTTTCAAGAAGTGGTGTCGAACGTGTGCTATGTACTTCACAGATCGCTTCTGTTTGAAGGTTGAAATGAAGAACTGGAGAAAAACCTTTTTATTTAGAGAGTCTTTGGGAAAACTTGTCAAATGTGTTATTTTTGTGACAAGCTCCGTTTGAAGAAAATAACGAGGGAATCCAGAATGATGTATGAATATTGTATTAAATTCCCGACTCTCTGTGCGTTAGTTGATTAATTAGTGGCCGACAATCGTATTGTTCTGATGTACCTGAGATGACTGAATTGTTTTACCGATTACTCACCAATAAAACACTTGAACTGTTAACATGCATGTACACAATCATACCGCCTCACGTCCATTAGCTGCTTTTCATAAAGCCTGTAGATTTTTTTTCAATTTTTGAGCATGCGCTGTAGAAAGGGCAATTTTTCAACGCTTTTTCCTTGCACCGTATCTTGTCCGTTTCATCGACATAGAAGAAAAGACCAGAGAAGGTATGCATTTTTATTTCCTTCTGATCCTATATGAGAATCTTGAATATTCCATAAGGAAGAGTGATACCGTCATATTATTGCCTAATTTCAGTGAGCAATTTGAGATACCAGATCGTTGTCGTGGATGTTATCACAGGCACTGAAATCTTCTATCGCTGATGACACAGCGACCGTCACGGTCTTTCGCAAAATGAGAGGCATGAAATCCGTTCACAGTGACCTGATAAAATAAGGATATGGATCTGGCAGCCCCAGCGTTTCACCGTAGTAAAGTGAGGGATGAAATAATACTAAGAAACCTGAAAGTTCTTCTCGATGACCATCATTATGTTATGCATTTCGAATGTTATCAAAATACGTTACACATTGACTTGATCTTCACAAGATAAAAAAGTCGAAATTGATCGATACTACAAACGCAAGTGAATATCACGCGTATGTTCCAAAACTGGAAAAGGCGGTAGGACACTGATAAGTTATGAATTTCGTCAGTACACAAACTACTGTACACCATTTCAAAGAATCACAACTCAGTGTAACGTCGCGTTCTTCAGGAGTGAATTTTGTGATGAAAAGGTTAACGATCGCTTGTGTCATTAATGAATATTTTTAGTTTAAATACTATCATTTGGAGATTGAGTGGAAATAATATATGTTGCTAGAAAATTATAAATAATACAATTATCATATCTTAGAGTACTGTCCTCTCTCACAGAAAGTAAACCAATCGACACCCCCAGAAAGTATTAATTATGAAACGCGAAGTATTCTTGACAACAAAATAACATGCTCAACAATCACAGCTCTTGAGTAACTGTGCAAATACAATAAATACTATGAAAGTATATAAAAACAATAAGAAACCAGCACAACAAACACGACAATACAAAAAAGGCAGAGAAAAATTAAAGCAATCAATGCAAAGCTATAAATTGAACAATAAAATGCGTAAATCATCCTGCAGAGCATTAATTTCATCCCAATCTTTATATGGATCGCAACTTTTGTCGTCGAGTACAGGTTAGAGGAAGTAGTACATGTACTTCACATTTTAACGGTGCTGATTTTAAGTCCAGGCTTTGGTATTCGTTATTTTAGATAAAACAGGCCACTAATGAATAACTTTTTCTGTCCCTGTGCACTATAGGAAGCGTCCAGTTATTATGGCCGCGGGTGGGCCAGCAAATTCTTCCTGCGCATTAGTCAAAATAAGTAAATCCGCTACCCATCGCACAAAAAATCGATGTCCCCCCTTTAAAATAACAAAAATTTCATGCCCCCCCCCAAAAAAAAAATTCCTTGAGTAAAGTGGAAGACACAAATACCTCTGGAGGGGATGCGATAGAATCTAAAAAAGATTCTAAGAATTTTTCAAATTACCCCACTAACGAACTCACAATGTGTTAACACTCACATCTCCCCTTCTGACTTGCTGTAATTTTGAAATCCCCCTTCAAAGGGATTGGACAGAAATCATTACAGGTGGTTCGCAATTTTTTGCGAAAAGCATTTTTGAAGAGTCATGAAATTTCGTGCATGCCTTTTGGGAAGGGCCACCACTTTTGCGCATCTATTAGAAGGCAAAATGTTGCTGATGTGCTTCGTCGTTAAATGTAAAATAATATTACATGGGAGTGTATTGGGCAAACTATTATGTTAAGATTTTCTCATAAAAATAACAATTTATATCTGTACACTTACACATGTTTGATGATTCATGTATACGAGGCGCCAAATGTAAAAAAATTAATGTACACAATCAAGCTTTCTTACAGATAGAAAAGATGGAAAATGTATATATAGAGGAATTATATATATATATATATATATATATATATATATATATATATATGTGTGTGTGTGTGTGTGTGTGTGTGTGTGTGTGTGCGCGTGTGTATACACACACATACAGAATACAGATACATTGCCCCACACATATGTTTGCTTATGCATACATACAGTTTTTACATACATATAGAAAAAATACGCGCACACATATAGCGTATTCATTCATACATGTAGAATACATACATATATACACACATACATACATACATACATACATACATACATACATACATACATACATACATACATACATACATACATACATACATCGGACTTTGATACAGTTCGAAGCTTTTACATTAAGCCTCGTTTTCGTGGCAGCTGCTGACGTTTACAGTATCTGACAGCGCTGCAAAATCTTATATATACAGCCTCGTTCTGATGAAGTATCGCTGTATCAGAACGAGGTTCTATATGTAAGAAACACACAGCTCAGCACAGCTGCAAAACGTATATATATATCGGCCTCGTTCTGATGATACAACTACACACAGAAAAATTTTACGTACAGTCTCGTTCTGAGGGCACAGCCATAGCTGAGAAGTTTTATACACTGATTTGGTGGGAAAGTTTTACATACTAACCCGTTCTGAAGACACAGCACGCTGGGAAGACTCGGTGTGAAGATTTTACACATACAGACTCGTTCTGAAGAGAGCTATAGCTGAAAACTTCTATACAAACACTCGATGGGAAAATTTTACATACAAACTCGTCTTGAAGACACAGCACGCTGGGAAGTTTTATACACAGACTCGATGGAAAAATTTTACATACAGCTAGCTGTGACGTTTTATACACAGACTCGATGGGAAACTTTTACATACAGACTCGTCTTGGATTAAGTGTAATACCTAGTGATGCTTGTGCTCAGAAAGCATGATTGAACTCTGCCCAGTATTGTACGCGGCTAGACCCTGGCAAGACGAAAGCTAATACACCCATAGTGCTGGCGCTTGCGCTATTCAAGTGCATTTGAACTTTCCGGTTTATTTTGATCTAGTAAGCCAGCCACAACAATGATCGCTGTATTGCTATCAGGAGAGATCACCACTGATCTGGGCTGTTCGTAGAAGAAAGGACATGCACTAGGCGTCGACCACACACGCTAGGCGTCGACCACACAGTGCTCCTTCACTGCAGGTCACTGCAGTCAGCTGTGCAACCTAAATTTCGCGGTCTACAGAGTTAAGAGAATGAAGACAAAAATTTAATTTGAAACTTTTGGTGCAATAAACCCATTCACTATAATGGATGAAGGCAAATTTGGTTGACAGTACAGCTATTCTTGGCCTTGGGCTTTCCTCAGGGCATTCGACGCAAGGAGAATGGCGGTACACAGAGCATGGTGCTAGGGTGTGTTTACGAGAATTAGAAATGATCATACATTCCAATTCACCAGTCAATCAGCGACACTCAGCCGATAGAGCATATGAGATTCATCGAACATGGCATGGAGGTAGAAAGAGATCTATTGCGACCTCCATGCCATCTTCAATGAATCTCATATACTCTGTCGGTTGAGCTTCTCTGATTTACTGGTGTTTTGAGTGTCTGATCATTTCTAATTCTCGTAAACACAACTGCTGTATTAGGGACTGGTCAGTTTCTTCGGCCTGGGGGGTGAATTATTTTTTGCCGACGTCAAAAAGTGGTTGAATCCCCCATTCCAACTTTAGAAAACAGGGTGACCCCACATTCCAACTTTCGAAAACAGGGTGATCCCCCCTTAGTGAAACAAAGGTAAAACAAAAGGTGAAATATAAATTTAATAATTATATATATATATATATATATATATATATATATATATATATATATATATATATATATATATATATATATATATATATATATATATATATATATTCTGTGTTTTAATGGAATTGGTGTCATGTCAGTTGTAAGATAGGAACTTAAAAGTGTCAATTCTAAAGTTTGAGTACAGTATTTTGAATGAGCTGTATGTATTCCAACTTTCTTTATGCATAAGCAGATGTCCAGATCTGTTGTAAGGAAAATGTGATTGAAATATCAATGCATGTTGCTTTCTGATACTAAATTCTCATAGAAGAAACAGAAAAGTATCAGGAACTTGCCATTCTTTTCATATGAAGGGGATGCTGAAAAATATGTTTGATATTCTAAAGAAATGCGCCCAAGGGCGCTGAAAATTTTAAACATACAGATATCTCAAATATATATGTGTCAAATATATAAAGTTTTGCACGAGGACAGGGCTCTAAATATATGTCTTATTATTATTAAAGTAACACGCCCGAAGGGTGCACTGAAAAATGGAACTCAATGCTGAAATTTGTGGTTGGCACAATGCATTTTATGCAAGTATGAGCCCTTGTTGAACTTGAAAAACACACTGACCCCCCTATTGGGCATTTCAAAAACATGGTGACCCCATTACAAAAGTCAAAAACAGGGTGACCCACCCTTGAATCCACTGCCCCCCTGGGTGAAGCAACTAACCAGTCCCTTAGCCACTTGCTCGCATGTACCTCCATGCTCCTTGTATTCAATAGCCCGAGGAAAGTCCAAGACCAAGAATTGCTGTCTTTTTACTCAAATTTATCTGCATCCATCATTGTGCATGGGTTTATTGCACCAAGATTTCAGTATTAATTTTTTGTCTTCATTCTCGCGAAAGTTCGTTGCACAGCTGACGGACTGCAGCGGTCTCAGTGAATGATCGTTGTATGGTTGATGCTGTTGTATGGCTGACAAGTAGCTCCACGGCCTCCATCACAGCCGTATAACGCCGGGAACACACAGACATGTACACAGGGCAAGGCTACGAGCAGCCAAGATCAGTGGTGATCTCACCTGACAGCGATACCACGATCATTGTTGTGGCTAGCTTACTAGATCAAAATAAATTGGAAAGTTCAAATGCACTTTAATAGCACAAGCGCCAGCACTATCCCGGAGCACTATGCGTGTATTGGCTTTCGTCTTGCCAGGGTCTAGCCGCGTACGATACCGGGCAGAGTTCAATCACGCTTTCTGAGCACAAGCATCACCAGGTATTACACTCAATCCAAGACGAGTCTGTATGTAAAAGTGTCCCATGGAGTCTGTGTATAAAACTTCCCAGCTAGCTGTATGTAAAATTTTCCCGTCGAGTCTGTGTATAAAACTTCCTAGCTGGCTGTATGTAAAATTTTCCAACCGAGTCTGTGTATAAAACTTCCCAGCTAGCTGTATGTAAAATTTTCCCACCGAGTCTATAAAACTTCCCAGCTAGCTGTATGTAAAATTTTCCCACCGAGTCTGTGTATAAAACTTCCCAGCTGGCTGTATGTAAAATTTTCCCACCGAGTCTGTGTATAAAACTTCCCAGCTGGCTGTATGTAAAATTTTCCCACCGAGTCTGTGTATAAAACTTCCCAGCTGGCTGTATGTAAAATTTTCCAACCGAGTCTGTGTATAAAACTTCCCAGCTGGCTGTATGTAAATTTTCCCACCGAGTCTGTGTACAAAACTTCCCAGCATGGTGTCTTCAGAACGAGTTTGTATATGTAAAATTTTTCCACCAAGTCTGTGTTATAAAAATTCCCAGCGTGCTGTGTCTTCAGAACGAGTTTGTATGTAAAATTTTCCCACCGAATCTGTGTATAAAACTTCTCAGCTATAGCTCTCTTCAGAACGAGTCTGTATGTAAAATTTACCCACCGAGTCTGTGTATAAAACGTCCCAGCCGTATAGCTGTGCCCTCAGAACGAGGCTGTATGTAAAACTTTGCTGTGTGTAGTTGTATTATCAGATCGAGGCTGATATATATAAACTTTTTGCAGCTGTGCTGAGCTGAGTAAGTTTCTTACATATAGAACCTCGTTCTGATACAGCGATACTTCATCAGACCGAGGCTGATATAAGATTTCCAGCGCTGTCAGATACTGAAGAAGTCATCAGCAGCCTCGAAAACGAGGCTTAATGTAAAATCTTCGAGCTGTATCAAAGTACGTATACGTACGTGCGTACGTACGTACGTACGTTATGTATGTATGTATGTATGTATGTTTGTATGTGTGTATGTATGTATGTATGTATGTATGTATGTATGTATGTATGTATGTATGTATGTATGTATGTATGTATGTATGTATGTATGTATGTATGTATGTGTGTTTGTGTGTGTGTGAGTGGTGGTGGTGGTGGTGTGTGTGTGAGTGTGACTGACTTAATGAAGGGCTATAGCGGTTTGAGTACGATGCATATTGTTAGTCTGTTGCCGCCTCAAAGCAATCGTTCTAGAGCCGGAGCTCGAGACCAGAACAAAGGTCACACGTGTTTTGAATTGCGCCGGGTGTGGCCAAAAAGTACCTACATTTCTCTTCGATCAAAATGGTCTATTTTCAAAGCTTCCAAACCATGCTTCTGTCATTACTAGCCAATGGCAAAACCTTTACTAGTAACTAGCACAGCAAATATTAGCTAGCACAGCAAATCTTATTGCAAAAACGTTTAAAAGCAACAGTATTGTGATCAGCGTCTATATTTGATCAGATGCAACTGTTGTGTAATATTTTAAAAGTAGCCTGGCAAGGCAAAAAAGTGCTAAGAGAAAAAGTCAACATACCCTTGCGTAAAGCTGTTTAGGGACTGGTCAGTTTCTTCAGCCTGGGGGGGGGCCGTGGATTCATAGGGGGGGTCACCCTGTTTTGACTTTGGTGATAGGGGGGTCACCATGTTTTTGAAATGCCCAATAGGGGGGGTCAGTGTGTTTTGAATTTTGACACATGCTCATCATTGCCTAAAATGCTAGTGTCAGCCACAAATTTCATCATTCAGTTGTATTTTTCGGCGCGCCCTTCGGGCGCGTAACTTTAATAATCAGTCATATTTTTCAGCACGCCCAACTTTAACATATCAAGCATACATACATCAGAGATATCTGATGTTCAATATTTTTCAGCGTGCTGTTCAAGCTCATTACTTTAATATATCAGACATTTTTCAGCATGCCCTGGTGCATGACTTTAATATATGAGGCATATATATCAGAGATATCAGGATGTTTCATATTTTTCGGCGCGCCCTTCGGGCGCCATACTTTAATAAATCAGAGATATCTTGATGTTTGCAAAGTGAAAGTGTACATTATGAAATCTGCATTTCATATGAAAAGGATGACAAATTCCTGATACTTTTCTGTTCTCTCTATGAGAATTCAGTATGAGAAAGCAACATGCACAAATATTTCACTATATATATTTGATACAGTGACTTATTTTAGAGATAGAAAAATGACAAGATATCTTTCCTTCTCATTGATGCAATTATTTTCCTTTGTGTCACAGGTTTTCTGTAGAAAGATGCTTTTTTATGAACAAAATAACAGTTAAAGAAGGCAGTTTTTGTCATTATTAGCTGTGCTTTTATGGTTTCAATGTTACAAGAAAAGGTCCTCTCAGACACTGTACACATCAGATTTGGCTAAAAAAGCTCTCTATGGCTCCTCAGGAGATTTAATTGGATGGTTGGCAAGTCTTAACACCCATAAAAGTTTTTGATTCACTGCTTTTTCCTCTTTGATATTAATGATTGACATCCATTTCTGTACAACAGTTCAGGACATCTGGTTAAGCATAGAAAGTGTGAAATACATTCACAGCTCATTCAAAATGTACTGTATTCAAACTTTAAGATTGACACTTTGAAATTCCTATCTTACAACTGACATGTTAACAATTTCATTAAAACATAGAATGACTATTTAAAATATAAATATATATGTAAAATGTAAAATGATATATATGTATATATATTATATATGTATATATATATATATATATATATATATATATATATATATATATATATATATAATATAATATATATATATATATATATATAAAATTTATGTCCACCTTTTCTTTTACCTATGTCGCGCGCCGGGGGGGGGGTCACCCTGTTTTCGAAATTTGGAATAGGGGGGTCACCCTGTTTTCAAAATTTGGAATAGGGGGGGTCAGCCACTTTTTGACGTCGGCAAAAAATAATCCACCGGCCCCCCCCCCCAGGCGAAGAAACTGACCAGTCCCTTAGTGTGTATTAGCTTTCGTCTTGCCAGGGTCTAGCCGCGTACAATACTGGGCAGAGTTCAATCATGCTTTCTGAGCACAAGCATCACTAGGTATTACACTTAATCCAAGACGAGTCTATATGTAAAAGTTTCCAATCGATTCTGTGTATAAAACTTCCCAGCTAGCTGTATGTAAAATTTTCCCATCGAGTCTGTGTATAAAACTTCCCAGCGTGCTGTGTCTTCAGGACCAGTTTGTAAGTAAAATTTTCCCATCGAGTGTTTGTATAAAACATATTAGCTATAGCTCTCTTCAGAACGAGTCAGTATGTGTAAAATTTGCCCACCGAATCTGTGTATAAAACTTCCTAGTGTGCTGTGTCTTCAGAACGGGTTTGTATGTAAAATTTTCCCACTGAGTCTGTGTATAAAACTTCTCAGCTATAGCTCTCTTCAGAACGAGTCTGTATGTAAAATTTACCCACCGAGTCTGTGTATAAAACTTCCAAACTATAGCTGTGCCCTCAGAACGAGACTGTATGTAAAATTTTGCTGTGTGTAGTTGTATCATCAGAACGAGGCCGATATATATAAACTTTTTGCAGCTTTGCTGAGCTGAGTAAGTTTCTTACATATAGAACCTCGTTCTGATACAGCGAACTTCATCAGAACGAGGCTGTATATATAAGATTTTGCAGCGCTGTCAGATACTGTAAACGTCAGCAGCTGCCTCGAAAACGAGGCTTAATGTAAAATCTTCGAGCTGTATCAAAGTCCGATGTACGTACGTACGTACGTATGTATGTATGTATGTATGTATGTATGTATGTATGTGTGTGTGTATGTATGTATGCATGTATGTATGTATGTATGTATGTACGTACGTACGTACGTACGTACGTACGTACGTATGTATGTATGTATGTATGTATGTATGTATGTATGTATGTATGTATGTATGTATGTATGTATGTATGTATGTATGTGTGTGTATGTGTGTATTTGTGTATGTATTCTACATGTGTGAATGAATACGCTATATGCGTGCGCGTATTTTTGCTATATGTATGTATATGTATGCATACGCAAACATATGCGTGGGGCAATGTATCTGTGTGTATACACACGCAGATATATATATATATATATATATATATATATATATATATATATATATATATATATATATATATATATATATATATATATATATATATATATATATAATATATATATATATATATATATATATATATATATATATATATATATATATATATATATATATATTCCCTCTCTATATATACATTTTCCATCTTTTCTATCTCTAAAAAAAAGCTTAATTGTGTAAATTTTTTTACATTTGGCGCCTGGTACATGTAGATGTACTGTACTTGCAGTGGCAAGTAAAAAGTGCATGTGTGAACAAAACTTTGATATTTGGATTTAATTGATAATGTTGATTCTCTGTATATGGTAGTCTATGAGAAAAATATACAATACTTAGTCAATACAAAACTAGCAATATCTATGCACTTACAGACATTTGATAATTGACATAAGGCATGTGATTGGAATAGGGCGGTTACAACTCATATTTGTACAAAAAATTCGATTATGGAATTTCACCAAAAATATTCATCCACTATACACGGGAGTCTATGATAAAACCGTGAATAATTTTTTTAATGAAATACCTGTGCATATATAGACGTTGGATAATTAACGTAATTGTACTTGATTAGAATATGAGGGTTTCAAGTGCATATTATGTGTAAAAGAAATGTATGGAATTTCACCAAAAATGTTTATCCTCTATACATGAGACTTTGTGAGGAAACTATGAATAATTTTTTTCCAATATAAAACTAGCTAACTCTGTGAATTTATGGTGTTTTATGATTCATTTTAATGTATTTGAGTAGACTAGGGTGGTTGCAAGTGGATATGTGTGCAAGAAATTTGATTTTGGAATTTCACAGAAAATGTAGATTCACTATACACAGCGTGTCTATGAGGATACTATAAATGATTTTTTTCCAATAGAAAACTAGCTAAATCTGTGAATTTATAGACGTTTGATGATTCATTTTAATGTACTTGATTAGACTAGGGTGGTTACAAATGGATGTTTGTGCAAGAGATTTGATTTTGGATTTTCAGAGAAAATGTAGATTCACTATAAATGGTAATCCATGAGGAAACTATAAATAATTTTTCCCAATGCTAAACTAACTAAATCTGTGCTTTTTATTTGTGTTTGACAATTGATATTTATTTATTTATTTATTTTACTTTATTTAAACAGGATAAGTCAATTCATTTCCCACACAAGGTGTTCTATGATCTCCCATGACGTCCTGCATAAAAAGCAAAAGGTACACAACAAACAAATAAAAACAGACACGTAGAATGAAAAAAATTGACAAAAGTACATCAAAAGTGACGAGACTTAAAAACACAAAGCGTACAAATTAAACATATTTCTTCACTAGAGATTTAAAATTACAAAGTTCTTTTTGAGATTTTATATATAAGAGGTAGAGTATTCCATAGTCTTGTGCCTCTATTCAGAAATGTGTTTCTACCCTTCTGTAGGCGGAACATGGGCACAATTAATTTATCACTAACAGTAGATTTTGTAAAACGCCTGGAAGCGCTCAACAACATAAGCTCTTGAAAATCAGTAGATAAATATGGAGGGGCTAATCTATTAAAACATTTCCAAGTCATCACAGTTAACTGTATATTCCACTGATGGTTTATAGGATGCCATTTTAGATGAGATAAGGCCAATGATGACGAAGAAAACTTTCCCCTAGTACCAAGAACTAATTTGGCTGCTCTACTATGCAACCTCTGAATCTTTGTTTTCATTCCTTTACTGCACGTCATCCAGACAACGCCACAATACGTCATCAATGGAAAAACCATCAACTCACAGGTTTTCTGGTCGAGAAATTTGCGTATACGCCATATGGCTCCAAGACGTCTCGATACAGATTCGGCAATCATATTACCATGAGATTCCCAGTTTAAGTATTGGTTTAACACAACACCAAGATATTTAAATTAACTGACAACATCAATTTCGATATCATTAAATTTCAAAACTAAATTTCTATTTCTGAGACGTTGAGGTGTACCAATAAACATCAAATCAGGTCCAATAATCGTTATCATTCAAGGTAAACTATGAAATTTACCAGGTCCAAGGAACATATAGATGATGACAAATTTAAAGGCAATGGGGCCATCTTGAACCACGAAATAGTGGTGGTACCAGGTGTCCGGAATGGGTAAGCGTACCCTGCCAGCTAGCCGCACCCGTCAAGATTGACCAAAAGCGACAAATTCATTGTTATTTGGTGAATTCACCAAATTACTTTTGTGAGTCAAAATTTGGTATGCTGTCACTCATCATTTGAGAAACAGACAGGTCATATTTGGATACAACATCTCCGTATCTACCGTAGAACTTCTTAAATGATTTCACTAATCTACTTTCTGAGAATCCTTGCCTCACTAACTTTTGAGCTAATAGGCTGTGTCTAACTCGAAAGTCTTCATATGAATGGCATGCTCTACTGTATCTGAGGAGTTGTGAAATATACACACCATAAGCTGGAGATGATGGTATATTGCTCGACAAAAAGGGAAAGTTTATGATTTCAAAATTGAAATCGTCTCTTTTGTCATACAGCTTAGTATATAGAGTATTATGTCTAATTTCAAACAATACATCTAGGTATGATGCCGAGTCCACACTTTCAGTTGTTTCTTTTATTTCTAAATCATCTGGGTAGATGTGGTGTAGATAATTGGATATACCAGGATTGTTTAAACTGATGAGATCATCAATATATCTGTGGGTGTTGTTAAATCGCTTGGCAATCCTTTTACACCCAGATTTCTGAAGTGATTGCATGAACTCTGCTTCATACGAATATAAAAATAAGTCTGCAAGAAGTGGGGCGCAGTTTGTGCCCATGGGAATGCCTATGGTTTGCCTGAATGTCATGCCAGCAAACTTGATAAATATGTTGTCAATTAGGAAATATAGCATTTGAATCACCTCAACATCACTGTATTTGAGTTTGGCATCACTGTTGTTGGTGAAATAGCCTAAGTTGCGCTTGATGGCAATGTATTCATACCTACGACTACCATTCTTGTAAAAGAAGGCTTTCTTCACGAGAGATGATAGCCTGTCTTTAAGTTTGTTATGTGGGATGGTTGTGTACAACGTTGAAAAATCAAATGTGTGGATTGAATTGTACATGTTTTTGTTATTTTGTAAAATATGTAACAATTCTTTGGAGTTCTTTAATATCCACATTTGATTGACCCCACTAGTTTCATAAATTTTGTCACAATACCGTACCAAACCAGATTTAATGGTTGATAAAATGATGGTTAAAAGTTGTTACAAGCGTTTTGTTGTACACTTACTGGAATCAGCTATGAAACGTTGTTTATAGGGATTCTTATGGATCTTAGGAATCCAATATAGATTAGGTAATACCTTGTCATCTTGTGCTAACTCGATGCCAACTCACTCAAAACTGTTGAATGGTTCTGCAATATTTCCTCTTCAGATAAGGTTGAAAGAGAGTATGTTGTGCTACTCTCATCATCTGAGTTAATCTGAAGTTCGTTCTTTAAACATTGAATGTAATATTGCTTGCAGACAAAAATGATGTTGTTTGATGCTTTGTCTGCAGGCACAACAACATATTTATCGTGTAAAGCATCTAGACATTCCCGTACAGAAGGGTCATCGAAGGCAGATGTAGTGTTGATGACAGTGTGTAAAGAACGAAGACGTGAAATGCGAGATTTTACCTTGTCACGGACTGTGCGAAGCCAGTCCGAAAGACATCCAACGTCTTCGTCTTCAAGGGCAGCCCACTTCTTAGCATAAGCCTCAGCAGCATCCATGATTCACTTAAAGTTAAAGTTCCAGTTTACTTTTGGTGGCTCGCGATATTTTGGGCCAGACTGGAACAGCTGCCGAAGCTTAGGATGTGGAACTATTTTCATGTCACCTGTTATTATATGACCGTGAGGTTTGTAACAAAAGGGAGATGACATACAATCACAAGTACCATCATGAACATTGTTCCTAATATCAATTTCTTTCAAGACCCTATTGTAATTAAACAATTTCCTACCTATGGTCTTAGAATAGGTATAGGACACTATAGGAGGGTCTTGAAATGTAAAATAAGGTGGTACTTTGTCCATAACGTCCTTGTTGTGTAAGATATTACTGATGTTAATCATGTCAATCCCTTTGTTAACAAACCTCAAGGGGGAAAACAATCTCTGCTGACTGTTGATGGACTTAAAAATCATGGACTTAGTTTTGTCAACGTTAAGGATTAATCTGTTTGTATCCATCCATTTACTAACTGATATAAAATCACTGAGTAACGAGTTTTGTATTTTTTGTAAGTCATCTGCTGCATAAAACAATGCGGTGTCATCAGCATATAAAACCACTTTGCATAATTTAGTTACAGATGGCAGGTCATTTACATGAAAAGAAAAGTGGCCCTAAAATCGAGCCTTGGGGCACTCCAATTTGGACAGGTGATGCTTCTGACAGAGACCATTAATATTCGTGCGTTGTGTGCGATCTGCTAGATAGTTTTTCATCCAATCAAGTTCAAGACCGTTCACGTCAAACTTTGACAGCTTTTCCAACAACAACACATGATTGACAGTGTCGAAAGCTTTTGATAGGTCAATATAAATAGCACCTGTCAGCATTCCACTGTCCATGTTGGAGAGAATATAATCGACAACATTTAAAAGGGAAGTTTCGGTAGAATGCGATGGCCTAAAACCTGATTGGTTGTCACATATGAGGCCATTCTCATTTAAATAACTATAAAGTTGAGAATGAACAGCACGTTCCAAAATCTTTGTAGCTATAGGTAACACCGATATTGGACGATAGTTGTTCATGTCAGATTTGCTACCCTTTTTAAAAATTGGTGTAACCTTGGCTTGATACAAATGCACTTGCTTCAAATAGGGTGTTTGAAAGTTAAGATGTGTGCAACAATTAAGATATTGGAACTTCACCTAAAAGTATTATTTCACATTTCATGGTTGTCTACAGGTAACTGTTAAATATTTTTCCTGACAAAACTTGCTATATCTCTAATATGTAAGTATTATGTGTTGTTCATTGCCCTCAGTAAGCTCGATTTAGACACTTTTTGGACCAATCCTGACGGGTGTAGCATGCTAGCAGGGTACGCTTACCCATTCCGGACACCTGGTACCACCACTAACTATCAGTGGTTCAGGATGGTCCTTCTTAAATTTGTAAATTACAATTGTCCCATGGGCCTGGTAATATATTACCCTGAATGGAAATGATTATTGGACCAGTTTAATGTCATATTACAAGAAGACAAGCTCCATAGTCAAGGCAAGATATTCACGTAACAGATAATTATACTTTTATTCAGATTTACAGTTGAATGACGTCAGAGAATGAAATCATGCAGCGAATCATTTCTATTTCCCAAAATATTTTTGAACACAGAAACTGCTTTTTGACGGAACGAATACTTATGAATATTAAGTCAAACTGCCTGCCTAGATTGAATACTTTGACAAGGGTTCCAAAACATTTTCACATGGTTATATTTATCTATAAGTGAATGTTCGTCATCATCGCAGACAGTGCATATACTTAACGTTACCCTTATGGTTATTTGGTGTAAAAAGACATAGGTCGTTCATAGATTGTGGTCACTTTCCCGAAATTCATCTTCGAATCCCTGTATATCAGCAAAGCATATTAACACGGACTTTAAGCACACTTGAATCAGGAACAGGTATTTGATATAATAATATCCTTTATTCATATCTATGACAGTAAAAATTGAAACGTTACTACCAAAAGGAGAAATCTATAGGTCACGATTATCAATAGATTGAAATTATTGCAACATGACTCATACAGTTTAACACCTTCTGAAACAAAATAATCAAAATAGCTGTGTCTTTGTCATTCACAGTTCTATGACTTAAAATAATAGGCGGTTTCAATGAACCATAGGGTTCTTCTTACGCGTTGAAAATGTTGTTGTGGTTCTGAATGGCTTATTATTGTGAAAAACTGTCAGCATGGCTTAAGGTAATCTTTATATTAAGACAAGATTTATGCATCAATGCTGTGTATATTTTGTGAAGATCACTGAAAGTATATATTAGGTATACTTATATCACATTGAGTTTATATCTAACAGTAAAAGGTTACATTGTCTTCTGTGTCGCCACCTTGTATTTCTGACTGTTCGTCGATGTTTATTGAAAATCTATAAGTAATGGGAATTTAGTGCAATTGATAAATAACGAGAGAACAATAATAATAGCCATACAGTATCAGACTTTTCTACTTTCACTACTATAAAAAATGAAAATCGATAAAATTTATGACTCTGACTATTATAAAATACTGAAGGGAAGGAAATAGTGCATTATGCACAATACATTTAAATGCTGCTAAGCATTAGTTATTGTCGTGGTCACAATCTTACGAACATTGCTTCATAAAATTGTCTTATATTTTAAATTGTGAAATCTACGCTCGAAGATGAATATCATCTCCTTAGAATCGTGAAATCTGGATCAGGCATGGTCGATACAACTGTCTTTTACGTGCAGTGGACACACAGTACATCGTACTCGCGGCCGAATGATGCTAAATACCATTGCAACTGCTGCAGAATGACACAGCCTCTGATGATGTCTTCGTCATCGGAGTACGTCTCGTCATCACCAATTCCGTCACCGCTACTATCTTGCGAGTCTTCAAATGAATCCTGAGGCTCGTCCGATGGCTCATCGACATCTATCCCGACGACATCACTCAACTAGTGGAGAAAATTGATTACATTTCATATAAGCTTATGTTTTAATATTCTCTTCCGTCACTTTTTGAATTGTATAAAAGTATCCATAAATAATGACTCACATACAGAAACAACAACTAAAACGAAACAAAAAATACCATTTAAATTAAAACTACCACGATATAACGAAGTAAGACTAAACTTTGAATATGACGATTGTACTGCCCTGATTTTAGAAGAATGATGGACAGAACTTGAACAATTTGTCCATGAGGGTGTTTGCATCTTAAATTTGCTGTTTCCCAGTTCCTAAAATTGCTCTCTTTGGTAGACAATTTCGTAATACTCATTTGAAAGTTAAATATAAGAAATTTTAAAACTTAATAAAGAATCAATTGATACACACATACACACACTTTAAAATATATCAAGTTGAGATAAAGGACGGACAACAATAGAAACACTGAAAATCGTACATTATAACCAACAATTTTGGCTGATGAATACTCATCCTCGATGATAATCCATTACTTGTCGATTTGAACAACGCTCTTTAATGCACTTTGTAAAGATAAATACAATTATTTAGGAAAGTTAACGTGCATGAAAAATTAACATAATTGAAGATACTGCTCTCTTTTATAACATTTTTTCGAAGAGTTACCTTGTAAGCCAGCGTACTCGCGACAAAAGTGAATAACTCAATGCTTATCGGTTGATACAATGTGTTCTGTGTCTCGCAGATTTTTGTCAATACGACTGAGGCTAAGGCGTTATACATTGACCTCAACTTATCTTCATGTACTTACCACGGCATCGACTGACACGATCAGCTGGATGATGTCATGCCGAACATCGGCAATGTCGTTTGAGTAGCCACGGCCCTTCAGCTGCAGTTGAATATCGTTAACTCGCTGCCTGTAAATGGTAAGGTCATTGGATACGATCACCAAATAATCAAGTAGAACTTGTTCCTGCCAAAAAGAGAAGAAATGAAACATCATGTAAAAGGATTAGCGAGAGAACTAGGAAAGAAGACGCACACGACAAACAAAGCTATACTCTCGCTTAGCTTATCGGTGATAGCATGCAATTCTGACCGTCCGCGTGAAAGCTCTTGAAAAAATGTTGGCCTTGGCGATAGTTATCGAAACTGTTTAAATCTTCTATGATACTTATCGTGTTTGCCACACCACGATTGCATTTTGTATTGTTGTTACGGAAAAATTAATCGACGTCGATAACAGAAAACGAGACATTACAAAAATACCGCTTTGTCTTAACAACAGAAGGATTATCGTTTTTTATTAACAAACGCGAAAACGTCTTAGGTGAAAAGGGAGTTTCCTTCAGGAAGAATGACGTCCCCATGATGTCAACGTGACGATAATCATCATGACAAAAGCGATTTTAGTAAACTCACCCTGTTCTTCAGTGGGACACGACGCATGCTCCGTATTGCCGGTGGGGTATGTAGTGCGGGCGCTAAGAGATCGTCAAGATTACACTGCTGGAATTCAAAAGACATAGACAATAATGGTGTTACCCGGACGTTCATTTCAAAATTATGACTTTTACTTTGTGACCATAGCATACCACGCACAAACAAATGAATTTCATCATAGAGTAGGGCAACAAAATATATGTAGATCTCTAGGAGCCACTCGTTCGCTAAGCAGCTCGATCTTCAACATAAGGTGATTCGCCCTCAATGATTTTTTCTGGCAAGCGAGGCTCACCGACCCGACCGCGCAAAGAGCGGCCTCGCCGGCTCGCTGAGCCTTGCTCCACACGGCCCAACTGCTGAGGGCGCTTGCAAGATCTGAGGCGTAACCGTCGAGGCGTTATGAGAGAGTCTAAATCTTGTTTTGAATAGCAATATCCTCTGATAAACATAAACACGATTGGAACTTATTTGGAATAATTGGATAGTGAAGTAATGTCTATATAATCTACAAATGTAAGCTCATCTGCCTGTCTTTTGAAGTTATACACTTGTTTTCATGAGAAATTTGTAATACTAGCAACATTCAGCTATAGGACATCCAATATTTTTGAGAAATTTGAAGAAAATGAAGATCCAATTATCCCAAATTAGTTTCAATTTTGTTCAAAAAAATTGAAATTATATAACAAGAAAGTTTTACGTCTAAATGAAGTATATAACTATATATACTCAATCGCAAAACACAGTAGATTCAAAGGAGAAGCGTGGAAATGATGCAGGGAAAATCGTCGGAAAAATTGTCGTAGTACAGAGTCCAAATGGAGATTGAAAATAATTGCATTTACATTGTTTACATTGTAATACTAAGTCTCGGTCATGGAGATTAAATGCTGCCATTGTAGATTAATGAAGAGTCTGTGGATTGGTATACTGTCATGTGGATTCAATTAAGTGTTCAATTAAGTTCACTCAGTGAACTCATATAGAATTCAGAATTGCAATTTTTATCGAGAGACTGGAGAGACATCACCTTGGTAAGTCGAGGATAAAAGTGAGAACTCACCAACTTGTCTTTGAGCTCGCTGACCTGTAGCTGGGTGACGTAGTTCCTTCTTAGCATTCTGTCGTACAATTCTTGAGCCGACAATTGATATCCGCGTGGTGACGCTGCAGGGAAGTGCCCGTGGTGTGATCTTCCGATGGGCAAGCCGTCGGTAGTGTGATGCAGACAAGACCACACGGCCATGGCAATGCCTGAAAAGACAGAAATCAACGGTAAGTATCAATTGTAAAACTGATAAAGTTGAGACTGACGAGAAAAGAAAAGGTATTAAAATCATCTAACAACATTATCATAACAGACTAATTGAAGATTGGACATTATCGATACTTTGCCCTTGAATGGGTGATCACTCTGTATTTCTTCACCATTTTGAAGTAATTCAAATGACTCCTAAGCGTTGACTCTAAGCGGTTTCATTTTATAGGATAAACGCACAAATATTTGCAGTTCGCTAGTTTGAGCATTTCGTTGCTATAGAGATATGCGACGTTGGAGAAATTCGTATTGTGACCGAACGCGGCCATTCGCGTTATAATTACAGTGGGCGATAATCAATCTAGACCTAATAGACGCTCAATGGACGACCAAACGTGACGAACATCTCTCTAATAGAAACAACTGTATCGCCATCTGGAAACACTGACTGAAAAAATATCGAACGGAGGCGAGGAGAGCACTTACAGAGCCAAAACATTAGAGGGAGCGAACTAATAGCTTTTGTACCGGCTACAATCATACTGGGGTGATCTGTTAATGTTCAGCTTTCAAGAAGTGTTGTCGAACGTGCTATTTACTTCACAGATCGCTTCTTTTTGAAGGTTTAAATGGAGAACTGGAGAACAACCTTTTATTTGTAGAGTCTTGGGGAAACCCTTGTCAAAATGTGTTATTTTTGTAACAAGCTCCGTTTTAAAAAAATGACTAGGGAATCAAGAAAGATTCTCTGTGCGTGTGTTGATTAATTAGTGACTGGCAATCGTCTTGTTCTGATCTACCTGAGATGACTGAATTGTTTTTACCGATTACTCACCAATAAAACACTCGAACTGCTAACATGTACACAATCATACCGCCTCACGTCCATTGGCTGCTTGTCATAAGCCTGTGGATTTTTTTTTCACATTAGAGCATGCGCTGTAGAAAGGGCAATTTTTCAACGCTTTTTCCTTTCAACGTGTCTTGTCCGCTTCATTGGCATAGAAGAAAAGAACAGAGAAGGTATGCATTTTTATTTCCTTCTAATCCCATATGAGAATCTGGAATATTCTATAAGGAAGAGAAATACCGTCATAGTATTGCCTAATTTCAGTGAGCAATTTGAGATACAAAGATCGCTATCATTGATGTTATGACAGGCGCTGAAATCCGCCGAATGAGAGGCAGGTAAAACCGTTCACAGTGATCTTATGATATAAGGATATGGATCTGGCAGCCCTAGAGTTTCACCATTGTAAAATGGGGGACGGAATAATACATAGAAACCCGAAAGTTCTCGATGACGATCATTATGCTATGCGTTTCGAATGTAATCAAAATACGTTACACATTGATTGGATCTTCAAGCTGAAAAAACTGGAAATTGATCGATGCTATCAACGCAAGTGAATATTATACCACTCATACGTTCCAAATCTTGACTAGGCGGTAGGACACTGATAACTTATGACTTTCGTCAGTACACAAACTACACCATTGCAAAGGATCACAACTGTAACGTCGCGTTCTTCAAGAGTGAATATTGATGAAAAGGTTAACGATCGGTTGTGTTATTGATATGATTTTGAGTTCAAAATATTATCATTCGGGGCCGAGTGAAGATAATATATTTAGCTAGAAAATCAGAAATAATACAACTATCATATATTAGAGTTCTGTCCACTGTCACAGAAAGTAAACCGAACGACTCCCCCGACTCCTCTAAAGAAACTAACATTTGATTTAGAATATTATTCTTATTGCTCTGGAACTGCGTTTCCTTCTTTCAAATATTAATTATAAACCCAAAATTTGATACACGACGGATAAACTGAGTCTTTGGTTGGTTGCAAAGATCGCTTGGCGCTTTGACAAACGTTGAGATAAAATGCAGCCAGGCCTTCTTTGACGAATGTAGCTTACGATTTTACATCTTAGATCCGATTGGTTCAGTAACTGGCATGTCAAGTGTACAGTAAATAAACAAAAAATTGCAAAAATAACATACTGTTAAGTGTGAGACTTATTCACAATTATTTAAAATATATACAAATATGATTACTGGTAAATGAAGAGAGAGATAGCTAGACTATTAGAATGTTCTCAATTCTCGATATATTTTTACTTTCCTATACATACAACAACGTGTTAATGCGTTTTTGGTATATGTATGTATCGTGCGCTAATCATTATTCTTATTATTACCCATACTTTCCAAAAAATTTTGAAAAGCAAACTCAATCGATCATACTTCCAATATTTCCCTCAAAGTCAAGATTCGGAATTAGATGTCTACATGGCATGCGTATTTCCATCAACATTAGGGAAGTTTCCACTGAAAATAATGAGATGCCATAATGACTCAACTTCAATACACCTCAAAGCTTTCTTGTTTTTCTTCCTCTGAGCATTTCCAAAGCCCATTTAAAAAGCCCATTAAAAAGACCATTTTCCATGTGTTAAGCTCATCCGGCCTTGCATTGTGTTTGTGCCCCGTTTTCCACAGCTTAGTCGGTGACATAGAACAGTGAGGTTTCGATGCTCTCATCGGTATGGTCGATTGTTTTCGCTCATTGCCGCTTTCAAGCTCACCCGCCAAGCCGTGATCATCTCAAAACGCCGTGGAATCGAAAGCGAAAGTGTCGCTTGTTTCATGTATACTTGGGATGTAGAAATTTAAAATCAAGATTCAGATAAGAATTCAGTGTCAAATATACAACATTCGTCTTTGTGTACTTTTTAAGACAAACGTATGCCATGATGAAGTGATGAGTGCGTGACATTCATGCAAAGAAATTGTAGCTTTTCTTGTGTCGTCCCTTTGAGGATACAACATATATTCATTGCATCTATGTGCACGTATTTAAAGGGGAAGTTCATCAAGGATGATTTTTACATATGTGGTAGCTCTGTGGTCATTTACCCGGGAAAAACTATTTTCACCATTTATAACTCGCAGGATTTTTTACAAAAAAAACGATAAAAAAGTACAGGAAGTTGCCCATGTAATTTGAATCATGGGAAAAAAGCTCCAAACTTGGAGCTTGCATAATGTGATATGGAAGGGACCATCTTCGGATGGGTATGGCCCCCACATTGTCCACTCACAGTAACACAGTAGTAAAAAGCAACACAAAATCTGACAGTGGAAAGTTTATTATAAGTGATTCATTGTTTATGCAAGGATACTCAGTATAAACAAAAATTATGTAAATACGCAGAGCCTGGTTTAAGCATGGGTGAGTGGACAATGCCATACCCATGGGAAAATGGTCCCTTCCATATCACATTATGCAAGCTCCAAGCTTGGCGCTTTTCCCCATGATTCAAATTGCATGGGCAACTTCCTGTACTATTTCTATCGTTTTTTGTAAAAAATCTTGCAAGTTATAAATGGCGAAAATAGTTTTTCCGGGGTAAGTGACCACAAAGCTAGCACATTTGTAAAAATCATCCTTGGTGAACTTCCCCTTTAATGCTTTGCTGTCTCTTGAAAAAGGCAGTGTTGGTGGGCAGTGTAGGTTCAAGCACTATTGCTATTGATAAACGATGCTGTAGTTTCCACTTCGTGTTGTTCATCAGTTTATCACATATAAAGACAGAGACATACAGACAAAGACTGATAGACACTGACATTACAGGCAGGCAGGCAGTCAGGCAGACACACAGATTGACAGACGGATAGACAGCACGATAGCCAGCTAGCTTGACAGATCGATAGATAGAGAAATGTTATAGATAGATAGATAGGTAGATAGGTAGGTAGGTCAACATCGGCAGACAGACAGACAGACGGATAGATAGATAGATAGATAGATAGATAGGTAGACAGACAGACAGACAGACAGACAGATAGATAGATAGATAGATAGATAGATAGATAGATAGATAGATAGATAGGATGGTAGGTAGGTAGGTAGGTGGGTAGGTGGGTTGGTGGGTAGGTAGGTAAAGACAGACAGAGAGAGATAGATAGATAGATAGATAGATAGATAGATAGATAGATAGATAGATAGATAGATAGATAGATAGATAGATAGATAGATAGATAGGTCTAGGTAGGCAGGCAAGCAGGTAGATAAGTACTTACGTGGATGTGATATGCACGAAGGTTAACATATGTTGTTATCTCCGTTAAGACCGACTGTCATAAATTTAAAATAATTACTTAAATTAGATGTCGAGGTAAGTAAATGTAATTGTCTCATTATCATATTCTTATAATAATTTTGACTGCTTACTCAATAGGATAATTTCATGTTCACGCTCAATTTACTTCTAAATTAAAATTGGCTGATTGTTGCTTTAAAAACTGCTACAGACGTTTAAATAGATAGGGTGTTTTAATTATACTATTCCAAAAAGCATTCTTTGACAACGAAGTAGGAACAAAACGTTTTCACACCAGACCATAAGCATCTTCGTATATTTTTGCACGCCCTAGGAAATAAGAATTTTATACATTAAAATGAAGATGTTGAAAACCTATCACATTTAATAAATAAACGGTCAGAATAACATACACCAAGTAAGGCAACAAACCCACATCAGGGGACACATCTACTTTACATGTATTTTTACACAAAAGAAACTAAGAAATTCTAATTTGGATCCAAAGTGAATATAAATTTACCTAAAAACTCAATTCAAAGTGTTAGTCCATTAGCATTTGTCCAGTACTCTTCTGTAATTGCAACGATGTTTTAACTGTTACTTACTTACTTACTTACTTACTTACTTACTTACTTACTTACTTACTTACTTACTTACTTACTTACTTTCTCGCTCGCCCTCTCGCTCGCTCTCTCACGCACTCACTCACTTACTCACATACATACATACATACATACATACATACATACATACATACATACATACATACATACATACATACATACGCATGCACGCACGCTCACGCACATACAGACAGATAGATAGACAGACAGACAGACAGACATAAGTTGATATTAGGAAAATATTGCTATAACATGCTTTCAACAAGTAATTCTGTCATGTACGGAAACGAATCATCACACTTCTTACTCTATCTTTTCTATACTCCCTCTATACCTGCATGTATGTTGACGACGCATAAATATTCTTCAGGAATCCTCCTTTGGCCAGTTAATTGAGTATGGACAGCCTTACACAGGGAGACATACACATGTCCTTGCCCGGAAACTTGTACATAACATGAATGAATCCATAGCAACTGAAACATATTGATAGCCAATAATGCAGAGAAAAGATTACAAATTCTGGCAAATATAATCCGCATAATCCAGGACTGATGATATATAACTGTAGAGGACGCTGTTGATCATTCATGGATCATTCTCAGGAAAAAAGGCACTTATTTGAATAACAATTGAAACTGAAGAGAATGTAGTTTCGCTTTCACATTGAAATACAGGGGCGCTATCATTATCACAATTTCATTAAATGACTGTATACTTGTTACGCTCGTACACACATACACGCATTACACATAAATACACCCATATATCTACATCTATAAATATGTACACGATATATAAGTACACACACACACACACACACACACACACACACACACACACACACATACAAACACACACACACATATATATATATATATATATATATATATATATATATATATATATATATATATATATATATATATATATATATATATATATATATATACACGTCTTGGTCACTTTTCATTCACCACTGTATTTCATATAAAAAATTCGTATGGTGAGTCATTTCAAATTTACCCTTCTCTGGCTTTGCATCATTCATAAGATTGATCCTCATTATCAATAACTCATTCCTAAGTTGGTGACTTGTGTGCGAGGCCCTGTAGAATCCCGCGGGATCCTTAGGTTGAAAGGTTAGGTGATGAATTTAGCTGTTTACTCACCATCCACGCACAACAGAATGAAAAGCCCCATCTAAGAGTCAGTACCGCCCACATTGGACCGACTGATCCATTAGCTCAGTTGGTAGAGCATCCGTAATGTCCACGGGGGGTGTGGGATTGAGTCCCGCATGGGTCACTTTTCATTCACCACTGTGTAATATATATATATATATATATATATATATATATATATATATATATATATATATATATATATATATATATATATATATGCTCTCATAAATGCACATATATTTCAAAAAACGCCTTCATATCCTGTCTCTGAGGGATTTATTTTTCAAATTTTAAGTTTTGTCCATTTTTCACCATTCATTCTCTTTAGTAATCTTAACACATATCGTAAAGCAACAATGACTGTAATTGTTGATAATATTTTCATTTATTATTTTGTCGTAAGAAACAAGTAAATTTTATTCCTTTTCTCCCAAAAAACTATGTTGAAGGACAAATACTGTCTTCCAACCAAGATGCATTGTATACAGTACAAGAATGAATAAAACACTTGCATTCTAGTCCGCATTAGAATTCAACAGTTGCTTTTGACAACATCGACAATTGCACACTTACAAGCTGTGTGTACATATTGAGCTGCAGACCTTTCGACCACCAGAATAAGAAATTCGATTTCACAACAGAGCAAAACTGGTAGGAAATACATCACAAGTCACATGTATGGTTTACGAGGCAGTGTTTTCCAACACTCATCGGCACCACGGGGAACACCCTGATGACTCAACTTCTGTGACACAATATTCAATTGGATGGCATGAATTTCTGTGTCAGCAGAAGCGATGTCACCGTATTGCATTGGAATGTTCCTCAACCCTCCGTTTGATAGTTTTTTTGCAAGTATGACAGAATTGGCCTTGAATCATTACTTCAGACAAGTGTACCATATCACTACTGTTGAAATACTATGGATACGAGGCGCCAAAGGTATAAAAAAACAATTTACACAATCACGCTTATTTTAGAGATAGAACTGCTGAAAAATGTATACAGAGAGGAATTTTCATTGTACATTGTATGTGATATATATATATATATATATATATATATATATATATATATATATATATATATATATATATGTATAGTCAAGAGTAGTCATACAGTTTAAATTCACTCGAACGGAAATAAGTACAGCAATGGTGTATAGTAACGTCATGCAAATGCAAAGAGTTGATCATTATGTGTCCTCTAAGATGGTGTTAGATAGATGAATGATGAAGATATGACATCAGTGGGATTAGTTTATAGCAATAATCGCAATCATACCAATCCATAATCCAATGACAGTAGGTCAGAATTCGCAAGACAACGTTATAGTTGTAAACATAGACACAAAACAGCACAGAACAGACAGTAAATAGACGGTACACAAACAAAGTAATATTAATGAAAGAAAGATATATGGACCTCTGGCCAGAAGACCAAGAAGTGATGTCAGGTGTTTCGAAAATAGTAAGCGCATCATAATTATCATGTAGCAAAGAATGAACATCATCAAAAGCTCCATATGTGTTCATCTGTTATTTACCAAGGCGACTGTTTCGGGGATTTGAAAATAATAAAGTCAACTGCCTTGGCTCCCCAAACAGTACTGATCAGCTACCACCACACCTTAAAGGCATGGTTCAGGCGTCAGATTGTCTTGCTAGGAAATTTACTGACTAGATTACAATTTCAATGGAAAACAAAAGGCTATGATACCTTCATAATCCTCTTACTGACTAGAACAAACCCGATCCCTGGGATGGTATCTTTGAGGTGTTGAATTGATTTTTTCAAAATGTAGAGGATATCTTGTCATAGCTTATATATATATATATATATATATATATATATATATATTATATATATATATTATATATATATATATATAGATAGATAGATATTGACAGGATAGGTCATGCATCACCAACTCCAAGACAGTGTTCTTCACTACAAACTAAATTTTATTTTCCGACGTTTCGTGGGCTTAATCCCACTTCATCAGGGTTAAAAACTGAAATAAACGGATAACAGACTATAAAAGCATGTAAAAGAAAATAAAGGAAGCTAAAAAATTGAAACGAACTTGAAAAGCGAAACTCTAAGAAAAGTACTTTTAGTAGTAACTAGACCTCGGACTCAACACGAGGATCTATACTACACAAAGAGTTGTAGAACAACGCAAGACTGTACTCACTTGTTGACTGTCAAGATGGAAATGACACTGAACCAACCAGAGCAGAGGTTGGAATGCAGTGAGTGATTGACACCTACAAGCTGATTTGCATATATTGAATGCGATGTACATCACGTGCAAACGTGATGTACATCACGCACGTGCACGTAAATTATATATATATATATATATATATATATATATATATATATAATACACACACATTGGCAACACATAAGTATGCATACATATGCATACACATTTACATACATGCGCACACATAGTGTATTCATTCATGCATGTGTAATACATAGGTATAAATGTACATCATGACATAAACACATACATACATACATACATACATACATACATACATACATACATACATACATACATACATACATAAATTTGATGTACATAGATTTGTTGGCGAGTATATAGACTTACCGACTAACAAACGTGGAACTTGTTTGAGGCAGAGAACATGGACACAGACCTGCTTTAATCCAAGATTCATAGACAAGACTGTAAAAAGAACACAAACTAATTATAAATTCAGAGTCACGACTATAAAGGTATGGACAGACTCGATTCCGATAAACACAGGCTTGGAAATTTTACATGTTCACTCGTTTTCGATACAGATTTGCAATGTTACATACAGACTCGTTCTGAGTATAGCTGGAAAAATTTACATACAGATCGTTGATATTTGGAAATGTTACATACAGACACGTTAGGGATACACCTTGGAAATTTTACATACAGACTCGTTTTGGATACAGAAGGAAAATTTTACATACAGACTCAGCTTGAATACAGCTGGAATTGTTTTATATACAGGCTCGTTTTTGATAAAGCTGGGAACTTTACATACCGCCTGGTTATGGATACAGCTGGAAAATTTTACGTATGGACACGGTTTGGATATAGCTTGAAAATTTTACATGCAGACTCAATTTGAATACAGCTGGAATCTCTTTGATATACAGAATCGTTTTGGATAAAGCTTGGAAATTTTACATGCAGACTCGTCTTGGATACAGCTCGAAAATTTTACATACAGACACGGTTTGGATACAGCTGGAAAATGTTATATACAGATCGTTGACATAGCTGGAAAATTTTACATACAAACTCATTTTAGATACAGCTGGAAATTATTTGCATACAGAGGGATACAGCTTGGAAATTTTACATACAGATTCGTTTTGGATACAGCAGGAAAATTGTATATACAGACTCAGTTTGAATGCAGCTGGAATTTTTTGTATACAGACTCGTTTTGGATACAGCTGGAAAATTTTACACACTGAAACGGTTTGAATACAGCTGGAAATCTTTCATTAATTTAAACCTTGCTAATAGCAAAACACTGGTGATTTTCAATTTTCAAACGGACCTTGTGTAAATAGTTTACGCCTTGCTCATATTAATATTAATACATGAAGTCTTCTTCCCAAACTCGATCAATTGGAAGACTTCATCATAAAGTGAAAATTTAAAATTTTGTGTGTCACCGAAACCCACCTTGATGACACAATATCAAATAATGAATTATCGATCGAAGAATTCGTTCTTTTTCATAAGGACCGCAATCGTCATGGTGGCGGAGTTGATATTTATATCCATAAATCATTATCTGTTCTGCCCAGACCGGACTTAGACATATTTGCTTTGGAATCACTATGGATTTAAATTTCCTTGCCTCATACAAAAAAATGATCGTTTCAGTAATCTATCGGCCATCTAATAGTGGCATTGAATTTTACCAGAACCTAGAAAAAGCCCTGAGTCTTACGGTTCAAATAATTGCGAAGTTTTCATTCTAGGGGATTCTAACATAGATATGTCTGGTTCCGCCTCAACCCCAAAGACAAATAGAAAACACAGACTGGCAACGCGGCAAGGCTTTTGTTCCATGGTCGTCTCGGTAGACTATGGCCTTTTCATATTAAAATGAGCTTCATCGGTGTTAGGGTTTTTTTGAGACTTTGTTCGTGGTTGATAATTGCACGAGATTATGCAAAAATACGACGAGATGGCATCGTGCTGCCAGTCGCGTAGCAACCATACTTACTTTGTGAGCTCTCAGGGCAGAAACACTGCTTCACGCCAATCAAAACATAACACGCCCGCAGTTTCATAAACACGTCCTTCAATGACCAACTTTTAATAGACGATATGACTGACCGTAAACCATTGAGTAAAACCAGAGAGTATCGATAGAAGATTTTCAAATTCGGTTGAAACACACTCATTATATATTCATAAAAATGTGAGAGGAATTTTTAAATGGTAAAACTCACTTTCCCGAAGCTAAAAACTTTCCCGTTTTCGCCAGCACGCCGATTCCGCCCAGCACCACATAACAACAACAACACAAACTTTGCCAAATAAGCTTATACTTTAGCTTAAAAATTGGTGAAAATCCGGAAACTACCGAAGGGTATATGGTCGGCACTCTTCGGAAAAGCGAGGCGAGAGCTACCTGAGGCGAGGCGAACATGGATGGGTTACGTAACCGCTTCACGCCTTGAACAATGCCCGTTGCAAGTCTGTGTCTATTTGTCTGTGCCTAAACCAAGCAGCATAAGCCGCTCGCCACTACGAAAACATACCAATTAACGCAAATTATTACCTCCACCATGAGGTCAACGAACACGTCAACAACTTGTATTGACCACATCTATGTCTCTGGCAATCACCGGATTGGTGATTCTGGCGTTATCACAGCTGGCTTTTCTGATCATGGTGCAAATTACCAGAAGGTGTACCAAAGCACTTAAAGATACGCAAATTCAAGAATTTCTATCACAGTTCATTTATACGAGCTCTTCAAGGTGTAACATGGAATTTAGTTTGCAGTTCTGGTGATGTTGCTATAGTTATTATTGAATGTTTGTGATAGACAGGCACCGACTATTAATTGACGTGTCAGGGGTTACAATATTCCATGGATCAACGATGAAATTAGAGCAACAATGTTGGAAAGAGATCACCTAAAACAAAAGGCCAAACAAACAAATAATTCATGTACCTGGGAAAATTATAAACGTTTACGTAACAATGTCACACAGTCAATGTCTCGGGCCAAAAGTGATTATTACAATGATTTGATTTCTATAAATTTGAACAATCCGTCAATACTTTGGTCAATCATCAAAATACTTGTTAAAAGTAAAGCCTTGTCACCAATAAACACTGTAAAGTTGGTTCCACTACAATAAAACGCATTGACATTGCAAACAGTTTTAATCGTTTTTTAACCTCCATTGGAAATTTACTGCCAAAGAAATTTAGTGTTTCAGAAAATTCACACATTCCTCATTTGTCATGTTATGACAACATACAAACTAGTTTCTTATTCGGGAACATCTCCGTTGAGTTTGTTCGAAATCAGTTGTGTAACCTTTAAACAAACAAATCATCAGGCTTGAATAACATTCATACTAGATTTTTAACAGTGGCTGCCAATGTGTTAGCTGAACCACTGGCTACGTTGTTCAATTTGTCTTTGTCAACGAATAAAATACCAACTGAGTGAAAAACTGCCAAAGTTACCCTGCCCCCTCCCTTTCAAGTCCGATGATACTACTGAACCCAACAATTATAGACCAGTACTTCCAGTCCTTCGCAAAATTTTCGAAAGGGTTATTCATGACCAGTTATAAAGTTATTTACGACATAAACCGTATTTTGAATAAAAACTAGTCTGGTTTTCGCTCAAAATATAATACGTCGACCACCTTGATCGATGTTACAAATCATATCTATACCAGTATTGACAATAGGAAACTTACAGGAATTGTTTTCCTCGATCTAAAAAAGGCTTTCGATACGGTTCATCACGACCTCTTACTCAGCAAATTGAAATGCAATGGTGACAACAATAAGGCATTAGATTTGTTTCAGAACTAGCTCTCAGACCGCTCTCAACGAGTCTTATTAAATGGTCAGCTTTCTGATAAGTAAGGGGTACCCAAAGATTCAATATTAGGCCTTTTGCTTTTCATTATTTATATAAACGTTCCAGCCACCATAACAAAGAGTAAACTTGCCGTGTATGCCGACGACACTACCTTTATGGCTTGTGGTGATTCAATTAGTGAGATCAATAACATTCTCTCTTTTGAACTAGGGAAAGTTGAAAAATGGCTAGATACGAATACATTGGCACTTGAAATTAAAAAACCGCAATGGATGCTTTTTGGTTCACATCATAACATAAAAAGCTGGATCACCTATGATAAAATGTATGATGAGATAATTGAAAGGGTTGACTGTTTCAAATATTTAGGGGTCTTTTTCGACGATTTTTTAACTGGAATGTACATCTGTTATGGTTGAACAAAAAGATATCAGCACGTCTCGGTGTATTACGTCGTATAAAACGAATACCGACACTAAAACTTGCACTTCGATGTACAACTCTTCACTTCAACATTTGTTTGATTATTGTGATATTATTTGGGACGTGGCTAACAAAACTGATATCGATATGTTACAGTCACTTCATCATAGAGCAGCCCGTATAATTCTGAATGACTTTACAAGAAATGGGCATCATTTTGTTAAAAGCTGGGCCACTGCTATTGGCTTCTTTGGGATGGAATACGATTGGGTCAAGACGTCGAGGCCATGTGTGTCAGATGATGTTCAAGTGTTTAAAATCTAATCAAGGGGATATTGTTCCGCCATATTTAGAAACCATATTCGATTGTTATAAACTAACACATCATTATCAGACTAGAAATTATTATAGATTTACGCTACCCTCTTTCAGAACAACCACAGCATGTAATTCCTTTATCTATTGTGCTACTAAATATTTCAAGAGTGTACCTGCTGTTTTTCGCGGTATAACCTCTAAAGATCCTCCTAAGAGAATTTGTGTAGTTTATTGATAGTGCTGTGTTTATTGTACATGTATCGATTTTTGTTTGCCATGTGATTTTAATCGTTCTGTCTTATTATGTTTTTTGCCTTTTATTCCCTTTCACTTTTTTGAATTTTATGTGTTGTAATATATTATTTTATTCTACACCGGTCCTCCCTTGAAATCAGTACATTTTTGACTGAGGGAGGTAGCCAGTATAAATATGAATAAATAGATAAAATAAATAAAAAGCTACCGGGCCTTGGGTTCGGAAAATGTAAAAAGTGAAAGGGAACCAAAATATTTTCAAGTCCCTATCTCTTATAACAGAGCAAAACTTTCAAGTCCCTCCCCCTATAATACGCCTCAGAATTTTCGAAACCCCCGAATTCCTCAAGCCCCTATCTATTTTCTGAACGCGGCCTAACAAGGCTTGTTTGTTTGGCAAGGATGACGTCAATGGACACGAAAAGGCGCCTATGCTTTGCAAGCGTATTTTAACTTTTGTAGTTTTCTACATACAGCAAGTGTTTTCTCAGCATACACATGAAGGGCATTTGCCACTACTGCCCCAGTGACACACATTTGGTATTGCGACCTCTGAGTCTAATATATATTAGAGTTGCAGTTTGCTTTACAAAGACGGTAGCTGAGACTCTGTCAAAGCCCCTCACTGGCTGCGCACTTGTATGGCCCAGCTAAGCATAAGCCGGCTAAGTTGGTGAAGCCCCGCGCTGCCGAAGTCAGCGTGGCAGGCTCTACCAGCTCACAGAGAACAAGGCTACACCAGTCACAATGCATAGCAGGCTAGGGGCCAGGCTGTGAGCGAGTCCAAACTCTATTGCTCTGGGTAACGTATTAGCTCAACATATCACCACCGCCTCAAGTAGACTCATGGGTTGGTGCAGTGCAGATTGTATCCCCTGCCGATCTAATCCCGGCTAAGCATGAGCGAAGCATGTATGCATGTATGTATGCATGCATGTACATACGCAAGGATGCATGCGAGTATGCATGCATGTATGAATGGTATCTATTGTATGTATGTATGTATGTATGTATGTATGTATGTATGTATGTATGTATGTGTATGTATGTATGTATGTATGTATGTATGTATGTATGTATGTATATATATATATATATATATATATATATATATATATATATATATATATATATATATATATATATATATATCAAAGTTTTGTTGATCGTATGAGCAAATTTATCCTGCAGAGCTCAAATTGAAATGTGAGCATAATAGGCAACATGTTGCCAGCCTATACAACAGGATGCTGTCTCAAGGAGGAGAACACCATAAAATCATCAGACAATTTTATAAAGCTATGTCATGATATCCTCTATTTTTTGAAAAAATTCAATACAGCACCTAAAGACATCACACATCACATCGGACTCCGGAGGTAACCTGATCAGTAGTACTTTGGGGGCCAAGGCAGTTCACTATTATTTTCAAATCCCCAAAACAGTCGCCTTGGTAAATAAATGATGAACACTTATGGAGCTTTTATTGATGTTCATTCTTTGCTACATGATAATTTTTATAAACTAAGGCTTCTGATGTCATATCTTCATCGTTCATCTGACACCATCTTAGAGAACACATAATGATCCACTCTTTGCATATGCATGACGTTACCATACACCATTGCTGTACTTATTTCCGTCCGAGTGAATTTCAACTTTATAACTACTACTGCTGACTATATATATATATATATATATATATATATATATATATATATATATATATATATATATATATATATATATATATATATATATTATATATGCAATAAAAATATGTCTCTGTTTACAGTTTCCTCAAGTGCTCTCTCTAAAATAAGCGTGATTGCGTAAATTAATTATTTTACATTTGGCCTTCATACTAAGTACCTTGATTTTTTAAAGTTTTTGCCTGCTTGTTTATATATTAAATTGTTGTTTCCCTTCAAACTAATTTATGAATGAAATGCAGGTAAATAACAAATTTACCGGTATTTAGAAAGTTAAATCGGCCGCAAAGTTCTGTATTGGTGATGTAAGAAAAAATTAAATAAAAGCTATCAAAATAAATGGTGAAATCTAAAATTCTTCATTTGCAATGTAAAGTTTTCAAACCTACGCTACGCTTGCAAATAGTTTCATGGGCTAAGTATCTGTTTTGGGGAATATCTACATGCTTAAATTTGTTGAAAGTCACAATACGATCATATTTGCACAACGCTGAAATGTATAATAAAGGGCGAGTAGCTGTAACGTTTGGTGATTTTTGTCACGAATTTTCTTTTTTAATGGCAACTACAGTTTTTTTGTTCTGCCCCCAAAAGCATTGTTCAGGTACACAGTATTCGGCTTGTCAACTCAGCCTGTATATGTGTAGACGGCATCGTTGTTGTTGACGAGTGAATTTTGACTTGATGTTTACGATGAATTGTAACAAAAGAAACCACACTCTGTAAAACAATTTTCACCAGAAAAGCCTTTGGCAAAGCTGCAATCTATTTTACCTGAGTAAACAAATTTCGGATATTTTGGTCCCTTCCCAGACTTATACGTGCGCCAAAAAGTGCCTTAGACTTCCTTGACATTGCCATGATGGGTGTAAAGTATTCCCGGACCGTTTAATCTTGTTAAATTAATATTTCTTGTCTCGCTATCGTCTGAGCTTGGTTTGTGCAAGGATGGGCCACATATACAGGCTGTGTTCCAGCAATGCTCACTGCCTTGACGGATTCAGTAGGAAAGATAAGGACCTATAAGAAACTGGACCTGGTTGGGGCAAGGCGCGAGCCGTATGACAGAAGCCCAATCCCCACCAACCAAGGGCTACAATTATTGCAGCTAACCAAAGTCTGGAGTTGAGAACAAAGCGATATTATAAATATCATTCCCACGGATTGTCTTCTTATGTTCTCATAAAATTAAATATGCTCACTCAGTAAAAACAACTAGAGTTACTCTTGTTGTTTTGTCCTAATGTCGTACGACCACTGTAATTATTAACTGTAGGTTATGTGGAGACAAGGTTGCACTGTAAGATTCAATCTCGTATGGGTCTCCTCCAGCTTAGAGTTGGAGTTGGCAGAGACTGATATACACGACTGAAACTTTCAGTCCGAAGTCGAAGTGAAAACCCTTTATTGAACATGATAGGTCTTTAATATACTATGTCTGTCTGTCTGTCTGTCTGTCTGTCTGTCTGTCTGTCTGTCTGTCTGTCTGCATGCATGCATGCATGCATGCATGCATGCATGCATGTATGTATGTATGTATGTATGTATGTATGTATGTATGTATGTATGTATGTATGTATGTATGTATGTAAGTGTGTTTACACCTTCAAACTTTATACACTAAGTACCTGCGTAGACACCACTAATCGAGGTCGTCAAGAAGTTTCTCCTTAGAAGAAGATTCTGAAGTGAAATGAGAAAAGGTTGGAACTCCATTAACAGATTGATGTTGCATATATACCGCTGCACTTTCTGCAAGCAAACTTGAAGACTTTGATAACTTTTGCATGAGGAACATTAGTACAGTAGAAAATGCTTTATAAGAGACACTTTTGATATCAATAAAGACACCGTATAAAATTATCAAGGTTCTGTAGAGCCTAGAAGTTTTCAGTTATGCTCTTCCGTGTTCCCATATGGAGATTACTTCGAAGACGTCATAAACACAGTAGTGTCATCAAGTATAGTTGATTGCAGCCTATTTACTATCAATCTGAATTTAAAGACAATTGACATTCATTGACGAAATTTTAAAAAGGTACAGCACTTTGTTATTAACACGATTCAGAATCCTTTAAAAACTAGCGTTTACAGAAGGCGCCCTTGCTCGTTTCACCGCTTCATCGGAAGTCGATTTCATGGAAATAACTGAATATTTGCATATCAGTTCGAGGAAGGCGAGGTCTATTTCACTTTCACATTTATAGGAATAAACCTATGCATTCTGTGATGCTTTCCGCTTGCTATTTCTCCCAATATTGTGCCTTATTAAATATTCAAGTGATAATATTGTTTATAAAACCACGATACGAAGTTCCCGCAAATATTCTGTTCAATATGTTTAGGGCGAATAATTTTGTAATGAGGTTGCGTTTTCCCGTCAATGTCATGGGTTTTACTTTTATCGGAGGTACGAGTATACCCCAGTGACTCAAAGGGATCTCAGTGACGTCATACTATACGACATTTGCCAGACGAAGTAATTTCGCTGGTTATTGAATCCACCATATTCAAGGCAAAATTCAAATGTGATGTGATGTGTACTTCTGATGAAATGACATGCACCACAACATTTTTGGATTAGATTTTTGTAGAATTTGGCCGTACTTTTGATCCAGTAAACTTGTAGTATACAATAAAGATTTTGGATTATCATGTGAGATGTTTAGAGAAAATTGAATAACCTTAAAATTAATTTGTATAAAGTTTCGCGCTTTACTTCCCATAAATTTATGGCGTATCATTGAATAATGTATGTTTTTGTTATGAAAATAGCGTTTCATGCAACCTTTGACGTTATATTAAACATGTTTCTGCGCTAAAGTCCAGACGCCTGTATAACGTATTTGTTTGAAATGCCGTCCTCGGGCGGATCGTATTTCACGCAAAGTGATGGAAAACAAAACTTTACATAGTGTTTATAGTACAACAAATAAAAAATAGCTTTTCTCTTTTCTTTAACTCAAGAAATACTTTCAAGTAGAAAATTAGTGTATGCATTTCCATTGCGTTTCATTTGTTTTCATACCTGGCTGGAAGGTAGCCGTTTGAGGAAAATTTCAGAACGGTAAACAAGAAATTTAGAAAGAGAAAAGCATTACCTGTCAGAAAGAACTAGTTCGATTCTTGTCAAAGCGAAAGCAATAGAGATTCACTCTTCCACGAACTGGTATGCAAATAACAAACCTGTTTCCAAGAATCAACTTCCAATAACACGTGTAACAGCGCCCTCTACGATGTGGTTTAGCTGCTTCTGGATCATATGAATAGTAAAGCACCGTTTTCCCCATTTCATGAATACAATCGTATTACGTTCAAATCGATACTATGTAAACTGCAGTCAAATATTGGTCTTGCAAAAACGCACGACTTATTTAATCAATAATATCTTACTCAAAAAAATGGTTAACGAGGTCAACCACGTCATCTGACCGGGAAACGGAGGTGCATATTGAAAAGCGGAGCTATAACCTTGACCCAATTTGTCGAGTGACACTATTAATGTGTGTTTGTGGTCAGACACTTATGCAATGCACATAAAATCACACTTATTGCAGTTATTGGAAGTCGACAATTAAAGCTATGTAAAATAATATCCTTGCTAAATTGCTGGAGGGCCAACATAGTCAAGCTATATCATTTGGCTTGGGTTTCTCTGGAAAGATATGTAATAATAATGTCAGCAGATTGTAGAATAGAATTTTTAAAAAGCTATGTGTGGTTCCATGTTCAAGGTTGGGTTCCTTCATTATGCTACATCGGTATCTTATTGTGATCAAAAACACATTGGAGTACTCTCTGACTGATTAAGTCTGCTCTTCATCAACTCCGGAACTCTGTACAGAAACGTACAGTATGACCGCGTTAACCGTTCTGATCTGATAGTTCTTTATTACAATATCTATGCTCGTCATAACTGAATAATGGTGATAATGGCGTTGGGTTCAACCTGACCCTGGGCCATTTTCACGACCACTTCATGACCTTACACAGAAAGAAGCAACATTCAGGGCTGGTAATGAACAAACTGTATTTTCTTCTATTATCAAAGTTTAAGGTCTTCGCAAACTTTGCAATAATAGGAGCATTCTGATTGAAAATAACAAAAGTGAATACTATTACTACGGCAAAATACTGCATGATTAATCAAGACATGACAAAAATATTAAAAGGAGGGAACAGTGGAGGGCACCAGGCCTTCTAGCTTGGTTAAAATTTATATATATATCTTTGCAAGGAGGCGCATGAGACATCGGAAGAGAGAATTCGTACACTCCTGCCGGACAAAGGGGAGCCATTGCAAGGCATTTGAAAAATACATCAGGGTCAATATGGATGCAGTGGAGAAGGCCATCAGAGCAGTGTAGCCAAGTATTATGACGTCAGCAAGGAAAATGGTTACAATTCCATTTAGATGAATTTCAGTGGGCTGATTCTGCTGACAGATATTGTGATGCTCTACCAGACACTCACACCACTTACTGTATGACCAGGTACTACGACATTATAGATGACGTAATGTCCATTACTGCCAGTCAATCTGCTCTTTCAGATTTGCTTATTAGACTTTGTTAAACACACGGAACATTTAAAAAGGAAAATGCAGTCACTTTAAAGATTTTCGAGAATGTTCTACTGTGGACAGTCGTTTTTTCCATGTTTACCGTGTGTTCCTAGTCGTAAGTTGTTAATGTTTGTGTTGAAGAAAAAAAAAGACTTTCATGCAGTAAAAATGAATAAAGTGTATCATCTTAGTTTTGTTTTTGTACGTGTATGTAGTGAGATGCCGGGGACTGATTACTTCATTTATTTGAAAAAGCAAATAAAATAAATACATGTACAGAAAGATAGTTTAATTTTAAACCAATAGTATTTTATAAGACCATTGGCAATCAAAACGTGAACAACAGTAAGATCTAACTGACATTTAAAACTAACGATTTGTGATTATTAGTTACAATAGTAGTGTTTGCAGTAGGGTACCCGATGATTTAAACCAAGAATGATATTTAGTTTGTAAACACTAGTTGTATGCAACCAGGTTTTAATAATAGATGCACATGCAGAGGAGAGAAGGGGGTCGGGCACGAGGGGGAAATCAATGTTCTCATTGCCTCCCTTGGACAAGGGGATCTTAACATTATAGAAGCTCCTTCATTTTTAGCAGTATCATCTCATCTCCTTCTCATTCGGATCCATTCTCACCAACATCTCAACTTGCCTCTCATACTTAAGGAACCAACATTACATATTTATACATTCATCAAACAAAAAGCCTAACGAAATATAACAAGTCAGTAACTGATTTGAATTTAAGCAATTCAGAGGTCAAGGTTTTTCCATTAACTTTGTCTACCGAAGGATATTTATTACATAATAAAAAGCAATAAAAGCATAAGTAAAACAACAACAACAACAACAACAACAATAATAATAATAATAATAATAATAATAATAATAATAATAATAATAATAATAGCGATATGTAGAAACCAATCTTCATTATGTAAAATATGACAGTGTCATGAAAGGTAACATTCAAAAATATCTAAACTGCTTTATCGTACAATATGACGTAACAACTAGATAGAAAAGAAATCAATCTAGAGAGATGAAATGTGAAATAATAACAGATTTTTATTGTGTACTGCCCATTGTGGGCTAACAATAGAGAGACCAAATTGATCGACTTTCATGAAACTTACATTTCACGTTAGGAAACATATTTTGATTCTGTGATTATGATGCATAATCGTATTAATTACACCCGTACAATAGAAAATTTCTTGGTGGAATTTCCGCCATGGTAGACTCTTAAAGTATCAAAAGTACAAAAGTGTTCGCAAATGTTCTTCTTGGATTTTTGTTTTTGTCAATTAAAGATACCAGCGCACCAAGACTTAAAGACTTGTGCTATCATGGCATAGAAATTAACAAGAAACCTTGCACGTATACGGATGCTACAGTATGTGAAAAATCGATGAGCTATTACTGTACATGGTGAAACGTACAATAGGAAAAACATATCAAGTATCGAGCGAAATTTTACATGTACAAAATTGCTAACCGAATGGCAAAATTTAAGCTACGAAAAGCATGTTCTAGTTAATTTATTTTGAAAGCATGTAAATACTATTAGAATATACCCGATATCACAATTTCATTTCTTGTACCTACTTGTAGTCAATTTTTTTAAAATATAACTTTCATAGCTCTAACCTTCAAACGGGTAAACATGGTCAACATATTAACACGTCACTGTAACTTGATTACATCAATATAGATATCTATTGATCGGCAGCTTTTAAGATAACATAACCTAACGCTTGGGCTGCAGACGGTAAGTACACGATCGTTAAATTATACAAAACGGCCAGCTGTCTGTTCGTGATTAATGTCGGGTTGCTTAGGGGTGCTATATCATTGTCATGGATACGATCAAAGACATCAAAATTCTCCGTCGTTAACAATGTCTGCGGCTCTCCGAGTCTGGAAATCTGTAAATGAATGTTAATGAGACACATGTTAGCAGTATTAAGCTAAATGATATTCACTAGTGTCTTGCGACCATGACTGCAGAGGATTTTTGTTGTCATACATGTAGGTCATTTCGATGACCCCGTAATGAATCGACATCTAGTATTCTTTGCATTGCATAGCACTTAATAATTTCTATGACTACACATTTTTGGTGTCAATGAATGCCACTGTGCACGCTTGATTGAAAATCTGCCACAGTGGCAAAACAGAACGGAAAGTGAATTATAGAGTCATCATTTATCGAAATGACAGACTTTTACGAATAAAAAATGCCAGGATGATGCATGGGTCATAAAAGGTCCCGAAATGACCTATATTGGTCTTAAGGCGAAGCAAATGTTTTTTTAGTTTATTCATGATGCCTCTCTCGAAATTGTCATCTTCTGAATCATCTGGCAAAAACAGCGTTAATGAAAAGAAGAAATTACAGTAATTATTTTTTAGCGAAAACTGATCGTGACTTCAAAGTCGTCATTTTCGATTAATTGAAAACTGGAATACCTACCACCCCACTGATATCACTGACAACAGTTTCCAACAGCGTACTCAGTTGTCTGAAATCTTGAAAAAAATAACGCTCAAGGCTTGGTGTGAACAGTTCTTCTTCCTTCATCATATCAACAAAGACTTTAAAAACTTGGAAATCTTCGTAAAGTTTCACTATTATCCGCTCGTCCTGTGTGGGGGAGACATAAAAACAGAAATGTCGATACTCAACGGTCAAACTGAGTCTTTGTAGTCGACATGCAGGAAAACACGGAACATATGACAGTAAGACGTCTTATGAATTGATTGTCTAACATGACAGAATCGATTATGGACTTTTTCCGGCCACCAGATTGCAAATTAACGCGTTTTGTCTCGCTGTGCATAAAATTATCACTTCAAAAATTGTCTAATGTGATCATATGGCTCATTATGCGTGTCGATTGATTTTCAGACACCTAGCTGTAATATTAATCGTGAATGCATGCTAAATTATTCATTTCTTACCGATGTTCTCAAGAAGCTTCTCGCTAAAAGACGACTTGGAAGTGACGTCAGAACAGGAAACGACTCCACGTACAAATCGATGTCCTCATCGTTATATCGTTTCGCCTTCTGCAAGCAAAAGACACAGCATTTGATTTTTCATTCACGCTAGTATGCACTTCGATAACTTTGGATCGGGAAGATTTTCACCTGACAGATAAGGGACTTGCCATACTCGATAAGTATTCGACTATTTGTTGGATTTTTTGGCGAAACGTACTTGTTCGAATGCTCTGCTGTTTTACCATACATATTGATGTAATGAAAAGACGGCACTTAAGAGTAGGAATACATTATCAAGAAGTATAAAATATAAACGTAGCGGGCGTTGTTGATCATGTCGCCTCATCGGTGGAATTATATTTCTGAGAAACAAATGCATATTCATGAGAAACACTTTGCAATCTATGGCTGAAGGTAACAGAAACTAACATCACATTTTGATACACAACATATTTGTTGTGTATTTGTTGTTGAGCTAAAACAGCTGGTACGAAAGGACCTTAATCAAGGTATCAATGGCCCTGCCTAGTGGATGCTAACGATCCTCCACCACATAAATTTTAATTTCTGTGTAGACCGGTCGGTCAAAAGTGGGCAAGGCCTCTTGGCATGATTTGCATACCACTTCAGGGAAAGCGAAACATTTTGCCTTTCCCATTTACACAATTCGCCATGACAATATCACTTTCACAATATATTTATATCTGCGTGTTTTGTCGTATCAAAATGATGTAAATGTGAATAGATAGATACATACAAAACACGTGCACTTATGAAAACACACACGCACGTGAATATTACCCAACTATTTATATGTGTATGTTGGAGTCATGTTTTCCTGTCAGAGTCCACATAAATATTTTTTGCTATACGAATATACCCTAATGACGCAAGTCAATATCGGTGACGTCATGATAGGTTGCATTTGCCAGCAGAAGTAATTTCACGTTATTTCATAAATAATAAAGATAGCACATTCGTAGTTTTTTGCTATCATCGGTTGGTACAATCCGTGTGTGTATATTTCATTAAAAAAATATACAATTCGAAGACGTTTATGATTTTGGAAAATCTATTATTTTTTTAATGATGTGAGCCAAGAAAATTGAATTCATGAATAAAAAAAGACTCCTTGCATCGCTTTTGATTAAGGAGTTATAACTGTCAAAAAAAATCAGTAGGTATTTGTACTTCACAAGATTATTGCAATTCTCGACTCTGAGCCCTATGTTCACTTTCCGGTAAAGAATTAAACATAAAAAGGTGGGGTACCGAAAATACATTTTTCCTGCAGTAGTTCCTATTTGACCTAAAAGCCTTACGCTATTAAAGTATTTTTAAGCTTTTTCAAGTCAGGGAATCTGTCCCGATGCATATAACGTCCACAAAAAGGTCGAAATAACATCGTCTTTGTCACACTCGATTGTGCATTTTTTGTGTTTTTCAATGACAATATTGTAGTTGATTTTCCATCGGCTGAAAATAAAAAGGAGTGTTTCTAATGTAAACTAGTCTTGAATGATTAATGAAACTTATACATGTGTATACTTACAAAAGTATCGTAGATTTCCTTCACTGTGGAGTGGAGAACATAAAACCTACACTGCAAAGTGGCAAATATTTCTTGTCTTTCAGTCATCTGTGCATCACCCTGACATGGAACAGGCTGACTTCTGCCAACGCTCGCTGCTTTGACGGATTTAAAGGCAAAGACGAGGAGCACACTGAAACGTACTGCATCTGCGGAGAACGAATGATAAGGTTATTTCATGGACTCTCCATTCAATGTGTTTAAAAAATTAACATGATCGCAGATACAAGCAAAGCGCAGTTTTTTTTTTATCCCATAGCTGTATGAACAGATGTACGCAAACAAAGCTTTAATAAGGTCTTTTTTCAATCTATAACTCCAAACTGTACGCTAACGACTTGTAACTGATAGTACAGACATTGCATTGTCTATGTCCATTCTTTGAGACATATTCGACGGTATTCAATGAAAGGGAAAAGGGAAATGCCGTACATGCTATGGGAAAGAGACAGAAATGTCCAATAGATACCTACCAATACTAACAGCATGCCATCAGGAAACCCGTCATTGTGCCACCACCATTAAGAAGATCTAGACACTTTTTATTTCGAGATGATCATAGACTCACAGATGGGATTATTGGGAACATGCAAGTAGTAACAAAGTCACATATTTAGCTTATCAAAAAGGGTATTTAAGAGTGTGTAAGAAGTTTCTTTCATCTTTTATCATTAGTAGATACATGCTCTCTTCCTGAAAAGTACCCCGTCGTACAAAGCTATTATTGACAAGTTGTTTCCCCTTCACAGCATGAGCGGTATTTGATGATAACCTTTTCCCCTGTTGTGCCAGTTGTTACAATACCCAGTGATTATTGCCTTTAGGAACACCAATTTTCATATATACATTCTAGTAAAAAGCAAATGTCGGAAAGAGTGGTGCTTATGAACGCGAATGGTGTGGCCCATAGTCAAGTCCGCTTTCGGGACAACAAGGATTTTTGTCGGTGATCACGAACTTGTCTGAATGTGTGTATCTGCCACACTTGTCCAAAATACGTACTCATCATGGTCGTGAGTTAAAATCGGTGTCTTTGATCAGTTTTCAAATGCAATGTGGTCAGCTTGGTCTTATTCGATTCTATCGTAAGTGCGGCGGTATGCTGAATTCCGATCTTTACTCTCCATCTCTATTTATTACGATAAAACGAGCGTAAATACCATACATACATGAAGCAAACCTATCTCGTGTGAGTCATAGCGGGTTTACCGGTGAGAAACATGGTACAGGTGTGTCAGCGAATTTACAACAAATATTAATATTGTATACTGAAAAAACCATCAAAATGTGCGATTTTGAAATATGATAAGAATGACACATGAATATTTCAGAAAAAAAACAGATTTAACATCACTTTTATTTGACATAAATTTCAAAATACATCTTTCGACTTTGCTGAAAGAAGGCCTGACCATTATTAACGGGGATAAAGGTCACTGTTGATTTGAATATTGCTGATCATATCATGCGTGTCTATGCAGAACAGGTGTCATATGCAATGGCACGGTTGCTAGATTCAAGAGAATACGCTCGATGTAACCATTACGAAATTCCTTTCATTTCGAACGTATAATGTATCGACAACCGTTACCTTTTGTCGTGAAGCAACGATGCTATTAGGCAGATCTGTACATCAGCGGTACTCGCCACTGGGCTCTGACCATGATAGCTGGCGTCTGCGCTCTTGCTCTCTTTCGCAATATGCACCATTTATGCTGGTAATGGGAAAGAACGCACCGAATATTGAGATCATCACTCCTACGTGAGTGCCATAGGCTGCCATAGACTGTAAGTACGATTCATCAGATCTTTGAGCATCGGTTTGATTTGTTTCAATTTGAATGAAGCAAGTTTACAGTTGAAGTTTGGAAGTCAATCACCGTAAATCTATCTAGTCTATGTCTCTCATCACGGTGGTGACATTAGTTGATTATAATGAAAGTGTAAAGGCATAACACTACATTCGGATGACGGTCATTTGTAAGCAATTAATGCTGTATAGGCCTATACATCAAGTGAAATACACGGGTGCGATATTTGCCATTTCACATGTAATTTGATCAGGTCTTATTATTTAAACGTCATAATAAGTAAAGGAAATAAATTAATTAATAAGAAACACTCATTTTACATCGGCATATTTCCATTTCTATACTCGAAAGGATAGCTACAAGAGCGAATATGTCAATACCGATATTAGGTCGTTCAGAGTTTGATCATATTGTCAGGGCACGTCTGCACATAATGAATTCCCTCCCGATGGATGGGTTGCCGAGATTATACATGGGTTGGTGAACCAATACAAATTATTACATATAAGATCGTGAGGGAGCACATATGGACCTATTAACTGATTAATGCCTTCTGCTCAACTTTCCAATCGACATCGTATGCGTAAACGTGGTTTTACTGCGCGGTCTTGCTCTTATCGCGGTGCTGAGGATATTTTCCCGTGCCTTTTTTGAATGTTTTCTGATTATTTAATTTGCTTTCTATTTTCCATATGGACCTAGAGAAGACAGTGCAACAATTGAAACTTATCTTTCTGTTGGCTTATTTTTAGGCAGAGAAAGTAGAGGGATACACTAGAATCATTTCTTCTCTCTAAACTTTGTACCAAATGTCAGTTTTGAGCTTCACCGATTAAAAAAACCTCGATAAGTATAAGCAGTTACTGTTTTAGGTGTCATATAGTAACCATTCTTGTTACAGAGCAGCTATGCTTGCAATTGCGACGATAATGACAGCTGTGGACATCATGAAACAGACATTTAAAACTGTGTAGAGAGCGTTATAAGGATGCAGTTGAGACGACCATCAGATCAGAAGCCGACATAACCGGGTTACCCTTCGGGATAATTCTATTTACATGAATTTCTACAGTTACTTGCTGATCTGTGCGCTGATTGTCCTTACAGATGCTGTGATGTTTGACCAGACACACATATCGCTTCCTGTATGATCTGGTACTGTGACATTACAGATGACGAAATGTCCACTGCTGCAAATCAATCTTTTCTTTAGGATTTGCTAATTAGACTTTGTTAAACTCATGGAACGTTTTAAAAAATTGTATAGACATTTTAGTAAAATGTCTATACAATTTTTAAAACTGTATTTCGAGAACCCTCTCCCGTCTGGTTTACCATATTGACCGTCTGTTCCTATTTGTTTCTGTATGTGTTGAAGAGAAAAAATTACTTTCTATGTAATAAAAAGAAATAAAAGTGCATCGTCTGCCTGCTGGTACTGGTCATTTCAAAGAAGCAAAGATATCTTGACTTGCAGACGATACATCAGTCTTCGTTCAAGATTTGACTTCAGTTGATTCTGTTCTCAGAGTAATGGAGAAGTTTCAGGGATGTAGGGGGTTAAAGTAATATAATAAAAAGAAAACACAGGCTTTTAAACTGGGTAATTTAAGAAAATGTTACGACCTAGAGGGCGATATTAGTTGGACTGACAATCCTGTGAAAACTTTAAGAGTTTACTTTTTGGGTATGATCATGCTCTGTGTAAGAAGTTAAACTGGGATGATAAGTTGAAATCATTAGGATAAGTATTGGAAGTGTGGAGAAGGCGGCAACTTACGATTTATGGCCATATTCTCATCACCAGGTCTCTCGCTGTTTCAAAAGGTATGTATATGTCATCAGTAATTGTTATTCCCAATGATATTCTCTGTAAAGTACAACGTCTTGTTGACAGTTTTGTAAAACGTAAAAGAAGAATTTCGAACAAAGTTCTTGAAAGTGGATATGTTCTGGGAGGAGTTAAACATATTAATGTGAAATGCCAAGTGGAAGCAATGATGGCCCTTTGGGTTAAAAGATTAATAATGTGTAAAGATGAGACATGGGCTGTTTTATCCTGATATATTTTCGTTTGGATAATTCTACCAATTTATTACATCAACATACAATTTGTCAAAAAGATTCCTGTTTTTTTCATTATCTGTACTCCCAGACTTCTATATAAATGTACTGAATGTCTGGTATGCGGTGAAACACAATGCCTATCACTTAGGTAACCGTACACTTCTTAACTGGTATTCTAAATTCAGGTGTTTCTATGCACCTCACTCTGTAGGTAATGACTATGATGTCATACTTAGCGATTCTAGGGCTTCTGTCTGCATATTAACTTGCAAGTTGTTGTACGCTCATCTTATACAAAGGCATTCATTACATGCAAGTGATAAACTCTTGAAATGGTTTGCTAGTTTAAATATTTTTCCCGTAAAGTCAGAGAGTGACTGTAACAAAATTTGGGTTGAGAGTGTTCAATCTTATAAAAGAAACTAAGTTAAGAGAGTTTCAGTGGAAACTTTTACAACGATTAATACCATGTAACAAGTATTTATACTTTTGGGAACTAAAGGATTCAATGTTCTGTCAACTTTGTCATCAGATTGACTCTTTGGAACATAGATTTATTTATTGTCATATCTCTGTGAGATGTTGGATTAATCTTAAATACGTCATCTCTAGATGTTTTGATTGATATATTGAAATAACACCATCAAACATTATATTTTCAGAGGCTTGTGAGAACATCAAACCTAAAGAAAAACGTTATGTCTTTCAACTTCTAATTCTCCTTGCTAAATGGAGCATCCATAAGTATTTGGTGACCTATGAAAATACACTGATTGAAGTTGTAATTAAAAATGGGTTTACTTTAAGGTACAACATAGAGAAGTAGCTGGGTGCAAAGGCTGATGTATTAGAGAGTTTTGAGAAGATAAAGAGTTTAATGTAAATTTAACCTCTTACGACATGTCCATTTTCCTTTGTTTTAACTGCCACTCGGATACTTGCGTATCCATGTCACTGTAATATTTATATATTTGATATGAAGGTTCAAATAAAAGTTTTAAAAAAGTGCATCGTCCTAGGTTTTTTGTGCTTTGTAAGTGTGTGAGTGACTGAATGAAGATGCTGGGGGCTAATGACTTCATTTTTTAGAAGAAAACACAACAATACATTTACAGAACTTCGTTTAATTTTAAACCAATAATTGTTTACATGACCAAACAGAACGTGAACAACATGAAATATATACATCTAACTGCAATATAAAACTAACAATTTGTGATAACTTTTGCAGTAAACACGATTGGAACTAATTTGGGATAATTGGATTTTCATATTTTTCAAATTTCTCAAAAGTGTTAGGTGCCGTATAGCTGAATGTTGCAATATTACAAATTACTCATAAAAACAAGTGTGTAATGTAAAAAGAAAAGCAGATGAGATTACATTTGTAGATTAAATAGGCATTACTTCACCATCCAATTATCCCAAATTAGTTCCAATCGTGTTAGTAGGGTACGCATGATGTAAACCAACAATGATATGTGGGGTATAAACGACTACTTGTATGACTGTTCTATTCAAACAGGAGTTACACAAAAATGCAGAGGAGAGAAGGGTCAGGCACCGGAGGGTATCGATTTCCTCATTGGTGCTTGGGACGTAACCTCTACAAATGTAATAATCTCCACAAATGTAATATCAACCACAATGTACATAAAATGCACCAATAAATGTAATATCACCCATAAATGTAACAAAAATCAACCATAAATGTAATAAAAACACCAACCACAATTGTAATAAATGGTAACCATAAATGTAATAAAAAATAACCCGTAAATGTAATACTTATCAACCATAAATGTAATAAATCTATTTTGTCGTTGCAATTGAGGGATTATCCCTTAAATATTTACCTATGTAATAAGGAAAGCAACTCCACACATTATTTATATCTTAATTGTTTGCGTTTAGTGTGTTTTTGTATATTTGAAAGTGTATTTTACGTTTCACTGTTTTGTGTATAGAACTGATTGGCCACGGCGAGACACAGCTGTAATGTGAATGTCAGTGCAGTCTCTACTCCAGAGTGGGGAAGACTGTATAACACTACGATCCTTTAACGCCGTTTTTTCGAAAATTGCCGTACTTTCTTAATCAATTGCCTCAAATTCGTCTTCAGTGGATAAATTGTGTGGAATAATCGATAGATTGTCTGTATTCCTATGTTGTCCCACTTGAAGTTTGTTCCTTCACTAGGGATGCCAGGATGTCTAATTTTGTTCTACTGTGTTCAAGGTAGTGTTCGTATTGTTTTTTACTAGATTGAAATATATGTTCTCGTCACCATGTTTTGTGTCGTAAGTTTCTGTTATAAGGTTTTATATTTCTCTGTTATTTGTTCTGAGTCATCTGTCATAAACTTTGTGTGGTATCACTGGTTGACGAGTTATTTTGACGCTTCCTTATAATGTAATTATCAGTGTCTAGAACTTCTCTTTCACTTCCATTATCTAACGCTTTGATCAGTACCTCGCCGTTTCTGATAGCGTTCTCAAAGTATTCTATTTGTGCTTCGGAAAGGAAACCTAGTTTCAGGAAAGTATGCAATAACATTACACATGTCTTATTAAAGTTATTATTTACTCAGGGCATTGATAAACAAATGATCACATATGTCAGTTCAAGTTTATTAATTTATGGTTGAGTTTTATTACATTTATGGTTAATTTGATTATTACATTTGTGGTTGCGGGTTGTTACATTTATGGTTGACTATTTATTACATTTGTGGTTGATTTTATTACAATTGTGGTGATATTACATTTGTTGAGATTATTACATTTGTGGAGATTGTAACCTCCACAAATGTAATAATCTCTATAAATGTAATATGAACCATAATTGTAATAAAGTGCACCCATATATGTAATATCATCCATAAATGTAACAAAAATCAATCATAAATGTAATAAAAACACCAACCACAATTGTAATAAATGGTAACCATAAATGTAATAAAAAAATCACTCATAAAAGTAATACTTGTCGACCATAAATATAATAAATCTATTTTGTCGTTGCAATTGAGGAATTAGCCCTTAAATATTCATCTTTGAAATAAGGAAAGCAGCTCCACACATTATTCATATCTTAATTGTTTTCGTTTAGTGTGTTGTGTACATTTGAAAGTGTATTTTACGTTCCCTGTTTTGGTACAAAACTGATTGGCCATGGCGAGACACAGCTGTAATCTGAACGTCAGTGCAGTCTCTACTCCAGAGTGGAGGAGACTGTATAACACTACGATCCTTCAACGCCTTTATCGAAATTTGCCGTACTCTCTTAATCAGTCGCCTAAATTCATCTTATGTGGATAAATTGTGTGCAATCATAAATCGATAGATTTTCTGTATTCCTATGTTGTCCCACTTGATGTTTGTTCCTTCACTGGGGATGTTAGGATGTCTAATTTTGTTCTACTGTGTTCAAGGTAGTGTTCGTATTGTTTTTACTAGATTTAAACATGGATACATGTTCTCGTCAACATGTTTTGTGTCGTAAGTTTCTGTCATAAGGTTGCATATTTCTCTGTTATTTGTTCTGAGTCATCTGTCATAAACTTTGTGTGGTATCACTGGTTGACGAGTTATTTTGACGCTTCCTTATTATGTAATTATCAGTGTCTAGAACTGCTGTTCCGCTTCCATTATCTAACGCTTTGATCGGTACCTCGCCGTTTTCTGATAGTATTCTCAAAGTATTCTATTCTGTGTTTCGGAAAGAAAACCTAGTTTCAGGAAAGTATGCAATAACATTACACAAGTCTTATTAAAGTTATTATTTACTCAGGGCATTGATAAACAAATGATCACATATGTAAGTTCAAGTTTATTACATTTATGGTTGAGTTTTATTACATTTATGGTTAATTTGTTTATTACATTTGTGGTTGCAGGTTGTTACATTAATGGTTGACAGTTTTATTACATTTGTGGTTGATTTTATTACAATTGTGGTTGATATTACATTTGTGGAGATTATTACATTTGTGGAGGTTGGACAGGTTACAGGGACAAGGGGGTCTTGACATTAGAACCTCCTACAATTTTGCTTATCTCCTTCTTATCCGGATCTATAGTCCTCAATACCTCGACTTGTCGCTCTCACATACGAAGCGACATTATCCATTAATACTCTCAGGTCAGCAAATCAAATGTTAACTAAATCGTATGTCAGTAACTGATCAGAAAGTAAGCAGTTCTGTGGTAAAGGGTTTTTTGTCATTTATCTTGTTTACCAAAGGAAGTTTATTACATACTAAAAGAAAATCTTACAGCAATACAAGTATAAGTTGAACAAAAACAATAACAACAACAATAACATAGTATTAATAATCATCATCATTATCATCATCATCATCATCATCATCATCATCATCATCATCATTATCATCATCATCATCATCATCATCATCATCATCATCATCATCATCATCATCACAGACATCATCTTACAGCAATACAAGCATAATTTAAACAATAACAATAACAATAAAAACAACAACAATAATAATAACATATTAATAATAATAATAATTATTATTATTATTTTACTGTTGTTGTTGTGTTGTTATTATTGTTATTATTGTTATAGCGAGGTGTCGAAACCAACTTCTACATAAAAGATGACAGCCTCAAGGAAGAAAATGTTAAAAAAATATTTAAACTACTTCATCATATAGTATATCGAAGTCGCAACAGGAAGGAAAACAATCTGGAGAGATAGAAGGTGAAATAATAGCAAATTTTTATTGTGTTCTACCCACTGTGGGCTAACAATAGAGAGACCAAATTGATCGACTTTCATAAAACTCAAATTTCGTATGAGAAAACATTTCTTGATTCTGTGATTATGATACACAATCGTAAATATTTACACCCACACAAAGGCAAGTTTCTTTGTGAAATTTCCGCCATGATAAGTTCCTTTAAATATTAAAAGTAAAAAAGGTGTGCTAAAATTTTTTTCTTGGCTTTTTGGTCTTATGTCAATTAAAGATACTGGCACACCAAGACTTCAAAAGTGTGTCCTATCATGACAAAGAAATCAACAAGAAACCTTGACCCGTATAAGGATGCTACAGTATGTGAAATATTCATATGCTAAAGTTATTGTACATGTAAATGAGGAAACATACAGTTCGAAAAAATATCAAGTAACTAGTGAAATTTCACACGTATAAAATTGCTTATGTTACGTAAAAGTATGACAAAATTTAAGCTACGAAAAAACAAGTTCTAGCTAAATTCATTTTAAAATGGCAAATAAATATTATTATTAAAATATGCCCTACATCATAATTTTATTACTTTACCTACTTGTACTCAAATTTGATAAAATATATAGTTTTTACAGCTCTGATTTAAACATTAAGGTTCCAATATGGTTCACAAATACAACAAATTACCGTAACTTGATTATATCGATATAGATATCTATTGATAAGCAGCTTTTAAGATAACATAACCTAAGGCTTGGGCTGCAGACGGTAAGTACACGACCGTTAAGTTATACAAGACGGCCAGCTGTCTGTCCTTGATTAATGTCGGGTTGCTTAGGGGTGCTATATCATTGTCATGGATACGATCAAAGACATCAAATTTCTCCGTCGTTGACAGTGTCTGCGGTTCTCCGAGTCTGGACATCTGTAAACGAATGGAAATGAGAGACATGTTTTACTCTGAACGACTTAACAACGTCTTATGAACATGGATTCAAAGGGTCCTTGTGGTTATAGCATTGCATGATATCCCTCTATTCTTTGCGGTGCCTAGAATTATTTAAACATTTTGATGTGAATAAATGCAACTGCTTGCTTGAAAACTGCCACTGTGGCAGAGCAGAACGGAAATATTCGGTGAATTATGGAGTCATCACTTATCAGAACTGACAGACTGATACAAAAAGAGCAAGGAGAAAGAGTAATCCAAGGTTCTGAAATGACCTATATAGGTCAGAAGGCGTGGCAAATGTTTGTTTAGGTTGTTTATGATGCTTTTCTCGAAATTGTCGTTTTCAGAATCCTCTGGCAAAGTAAACAAACAACCTTGATGAAAAGAAGAAATTACAGTCAGTATTTCGGCGAAAACTGATCCCGACTTCAAAGTCGTCATTTGAGATTGATTGAAAACTGGAATACTTACCACTTCACTGATATCAGTGACAACAGTTTCCAACAGCGTACTCAGTTGTCTGAAGTCTTGAAAGAAATAACGCTCAAGGCTTGGTGTGAACATTTCTTCTTCCTTCATCATATCAACAAAGACTTTGAAAACTTGGAAATCTTCGTAAAGTTTCATTATTATCCGCTCGTCCTGTGTGGGGGAGACATAGAAAAAGAAATGTCGATAATCAACCTTCAGATGAGAAGAAATGAGAAATCACGTCTACGTAGTCTACATGCAGTACGATGTCTAAAGAACCGATTGCCTAACATCACAGAATCAGTTATGAACGTTTCATACACTGAAAATGAACGCCTTTTATTGTTTGTTTCGTTGTGCATAAACTTACCACTTCAAAAATGATTGTCGAAAATCATTATGTTAGTCTGTATATCGATTTGATTGTCAGACACCAAGTTTTATTTTATATTTAACGTTTTTTGGGTTTACTTGAAGTTTACAGAAAGGCTGCAATTGTTAACCAATTGTTACAAGAGTGTATTTTACATGTCACATGGTTTTCTTGTGGTAATGCAGGTTATAATACAGGTCTTGTACTTGACACCAAGCTGTTTATATTCTGCCATTACCTGTTGTGAATGCATGTAGTAAATTATTCATTACTTACCGATGTTCTCAAGAAGTTCCTTCTCAATAGACGGCTCGGAAGTGACGTGAGAACAGGAAACGACTCAATATACAAATCGATGTCTTCATCGTTATATCGTTGCCCTTTCTGTAAGCAAAGACAGAATACGTGAGTTTTCATTTGTACTAACCACTTCAATAACTTTTGCATGGGTAACCTTTTCACAGTGAAGGGGCTTTGATAAAGGCAATGTTTGCCACACTCGACAAGCATTCGACCGTGACTATAATGTGTGTAAACAAGTCTGACAAATTATCACTTTGTGTCAGGGATTCTTGCGAAACGTTCTTGTCTCACGTGCTCTGCTGTTTTACCTCTGACTTCTAGTCAACTAAGGCATCAAAGACCCAATTAACTAATTTGATTATCAAGTATGGAATTCTGAAGTCGATATATAGGGGTATATTTGGGTATGATAATTAAGTGCAACCGGTTTCTACCTATACACGAAGAAGTATCAAAATATAACCGTAGAGGGCGTTGCTGGCCATGTTAGCACATCATCAGAAGCATACTAGTATTTCCTAGAAAAAATACATATTCATGAGAAACACCGACGGTAGAGTTCGACCGGAATCCAACATCATATTTTGTTGATACTCATCGTATTTGTTATGTATGGATTATCTAAGGAGGCATTACAGCTAGCTGGAGAGGACCTCAAGGTGTCATTGGCTCTGGATAATGGATGCCAACGATTCTCCACCACATAAATTTTCTGTACCGTCCGTCAAAATATAGACAGTAGAAGGGGAAGATGGTCAAAAGTGGGCGAGGTCTCTTGCAGCGATTTGCATAACAGTTCGGGGAAAGCTAAACACTTTGCCTTTCCCATTTACACAATTCGCCATAACAATATCACTTTCACAATATATATGTATGTACGTGTTTTAACGTACGTACAAATGTGAATAGATAGATATGTACAAAAAACGTGTACACATGAAAACACACGCTCGTAAGTGAATATTACCCAGGCGATTTTTGTGTATATGTTGAAGACATGTTTCCTGTCAAAGTCTACATAAATATTTATTTGAAGCACGTATATACCCCGATGACGCAAGTCAATCGGTGACGTCATGATAGGTTACATTTGCCAGCAGAAGTAATTTCATGATATTTCATAAATAATAAAGATAGTACTTTCGCAGTTTTCTGCTATCATGGGTTGGTACAATCCGTGTTTGATGTATATTTTATTGAAAAAATATACACCTCGAAGACGTGTTTGATTTTGAAAATGTTTTTAATTTTTTTCTTTATAGTGTGATCCAAGAAATTTGAATTTATGAGTAAGAACAGAAGGTCTCCGTGCATAGACTGCGATTGAGGGATTTATATTTAAAACAAAATTAGTACGTATTTGTACTTCACAGGCTGTTTCAATTCTCAAGCCCTATGTTCACTTTCCGCATTAAACATAAAACGGTGGGGCTACCGAAAATTCATTTTCCCTGCAATGTAGTTCTTATTTGACCTAAAAGCCTTACGCATATCAAAGTATTTTAAGTTTTACAAGTCAGAAAATCGCTTCCGATGCATATTTTGTCCTCAAAAAATTCGAAATAATATCGTCTTTGTGACATCCGAAAGTGACATTATTTTCAGTTGATTTTCCGTCGCACGGCTGAAATAACGAGAAATGTTCCTAATATAAGCTATTCTTGAAAGATAAATGAAACTTTTAAATGTTTATACTTACAAAAGTATCGTAGATTTCCTTCACTGTGGAGTGGAGAACATAAAATCTACACTGCAAAGTGGCAAATATTTCTTGTCTTTCAGTCATCTGTGCATCACCCTGACATGGGAACGGTCCATACACAGGCTGACTTCTGCCAACGCTCGCTGCTTTGACGGATCCAATGGCAAAGACGAGGAGCACACTGAAACGTACTGCATCTGCGGAGAACGAATGATAAGGTTATTTTATGGACTTTTTACTTCATGTGTTTAAAAAGTTCATGACTGCAGATACAGATAAAGCGCAGTTTTTTTATCCCATAGCTGTACGAACAGATGTAAGCAAACAAAGCTTCAACAAGGTATTTTTTAAATCTATAACTTCAAACTTTACGCTAACAAATTCTGACTGAGTACAGACATTGCGCTGTCTATGTCGATTCTTTGAAACATATTCAACGGTATTCAATGAAAGGGAAAAGGGAAATGCCGCACATGCTACGGGAAAGAAACAGAAATGTCCAATAGATACCTACCAATACTTCTAACAGCATGCCACCAGGAAACCCGTTATTGTGCCACCACCATTAAGAAGATCTAGACACCTTTTCCTTTGAAATGATCATAGATTCAAAAATGGGATTATTGGGAACATGCAAGGAATAACAAACATATTTTACATTTCAAAAGGGTGAAATTGCAAAGTCATATTTAACAGAGTGTAAAAAGTTTCTTTCGTCTTCTATCATCAGTAGATGCATGCTCTCTTCAAAAGTACCCCTTTGCACATAATTATCATTGACATTACTTTCCCCCTCCACAGCACGCGGGGTATTTGATGATAACCTTTTCCCATGAAGTGCCAAGGTGTCATAACAACAATGACTTTTACCGTTAGGAATACCGATTTCACATATACATGCTGGTAAAAAGCACATGTCGGGGGAGAGTGGTGCTTCTTAAGGTGAATGTTATGGCGTGCCCATATAGTCAAGTCTGCTTTCGGAACAGCTTAGGGTTTTTGTCTGTTATCACGAACTTGTCTGAATGTGTGTATCTACAACACTTGTCCAAAATACGTACTCGTCATGGTCGTGAGTTAAAATCGCTGTCTTTGATCAGTTTTCAAATGGAATGTGGTCCGCTGGGTCTTATTCGAGTCTATCTGAAGCACGGCGGTATGCAGAACTGAAGTCCGATCTCGAATCACTCTATTTATTTCGTTAAAACGAGCGTAAATACCATAAATACCTGAAGCAAAACCCATGTAGCGTGAGTCACGGCGGGTTTACCGATGGGACACATGTTACAGATGTGTCAGCAAAATAATATCAAATATTGATATTATAAACTGAAAAACCATCAAAATGTGTGGTTTTGAAACACGGTAAGAATAACACATGAATATTTCGGAAAAGCAGATTTAACATCAGGTTTTTCCTACATCTATCGACTTTGCTGAAAGAAAGCCTGGCCATTATTCACGGGGACAAAGGTCACTGTTGATTTTAATATCATTGATCATATTATGCGTGTTCGTGGAGAACAGGTGTCGTTGACAATGACACGTTGGATGGATTCAAGGGTGCACGCTCGATGTAACCATTACCAGTTTCTTTTCATTTTCACCGGAAATCTAACGTATAATGTATCTACAACCGTTACCGAAAGATTCTCGTGAAGCAACTATCAGAACTATGCTATGAGGCAGATCTGTACATCAGCGGTGCTCGCCACTGGGCTCTGACCATGATAGCTGGCGTCTGCGCTCTTGCTCTCTTTCCCAATACGCGCCATTTATGCTGGTAATGAGAAAAACGCACCGAATATTGATATCATCACTCCTACGTGAGTGCCATAGGCTGCCATAGACTGTAAGTACGATTCATCAGATCTTTGAGCCTCGGTTTCATTTGTTTCAAGTTGAATGAAGCAAGTTTACAGTTGAAGTTTGGATTTCAATCACCGTAAATCTATCTAGTCTATGTCTCTCATCACGGTGGTGACATTAGTTGAATATATTGAAAGTGTAAAGGCATAACACTACATTCGGATGACGGTCATTGGTAAATAAGCAAATGCGCTTGAAAAGCGGTATGACAACACCTGAAATTAATGGGTGCGATATTTGCCATTTCACATTATAATTTGATCAGGTTTTATTATTTAAACGTCACAATAAGTAAAGTAAATAAATAAACGAATAAGCAAAATTCACTTTTCACCGGCATATTTCCATTTCTATATTCGAAAGTATAGCTGCAAGTTGTATTAATTTAGAGCAAATAAGTCAATACTGATATTAGATATTAGACGATTTTGAATGTCGCTGGGCCGTGCATCAGTATCTCGTTTGGCTATATGAACTATTATTACCGCGAAGTTTATCGACGTCACGTTGGAGTATACATTCAACAATCATTCAACGTCTTCATTATCGACAACATTCTCTATATGGTTGGAATTTCTGTCGTTATGACAGATGATTTGGAGTACAATTTGTCGTCAGCGTTATTCGAAGACCGAAAATCACGTAATTATACTGTCATACCCTTCCCAACATCTAACTCTGAAAATGTTAATCCTGTTTGTAAATGTAAATGATGCAAACTTAATGCTCAGCATGAAAGCAAGTCATCTCTCTCTCTGTCTCATTCTCTCTCTCTCTCTCTCTCTCTCTCTCTCTCTCTCTCTCTCTCTCTCTCTCTCTCTCTCTCTCTCTCTCTCTCTCTCTCTCCTCAACATAACCGTGGCAAGTAAATGATGATGTGAAACATTTTTCCACTGGAAGCCGTCACTGTGGTTCACTTTTTGAAGGTCACTGAGATCAAGGTCAAGGTCAACCAACCGACAACAAAATTTGGAGACAGATTTTTACCATCCTCCGTGTATAAACACGATCACTAGGCTTTGTTTTTGCTTTAACATTTTCGTTTATGGATAATTGAGAGTTCATTCGCAAAACGAAAGTAAAAGCAGGGATATGCGTTCAGGCAATTGCTAGGGCAACCCTTTTCGTGTGAATCATCAGTCTTTGGTGTTAGTGTGAGTTGTGACGTAGGTCATATCACTGGGTTGAAAGCAATATCATGTTTCCTGTAGTCATCTGTACTAGCTTAATATGGGGAGTTGTGATTTTGTTCGGTAAATTGCCGCATTTTTTAATGATTCATAAAATCTCTTTTCCTATCGTAACTACAACAAAAGGATAGAATATACCACATACATAGAAACATAGAACATACCACAAAGGGGTTAACCCTTCCTATTGTCTTAGCGTGGCAGAGAGAAATTAAGTTGAGGCACATACTCTAGAACCATAATTTCTTCTTAAAAGGTGTTCCAAATGTCAGATTTAATGTAAACCGATTAAACATTTTCGATAACCTTGATATGTATACGCAGTTTTAGGTATCATGTAATAACCATGTCTTGCTAAAGAACAGGCATGCTTTGCAATTATGACGATAATGACAGCTGTGTACATCATGAAACAAGAGACATTTTGAATGTCGCTGGGCCGTGCATCAGTATCTCGTTTGGATATATGAACTATTTTTACCGCGAAGTTTATCGACGTCACGTTGGACTCGTATACATTCAACAATCATTCAACGTCTTCATTATCGACAACATCTACTATGGTTGGAATTTCTGTCGTTATGACAGATGATTTGGAGTACAATTTGTCGTCAGCGTTATTCGAAGACCGAAAATCACGTAATTATACTGTCATACCCTTCCCAACATCTAACTCTGAAAATGTTAATCCTGTTTGTAAATATAAATGATACAAAATTAATGCTCAGCATGAAAACAAGTCATCTCTCTCTCTCCCTCTCTCTCTCTCTCTCTCTCTCTCTCTCTCTCTCTCTCTCTCTCTCTCTCTCTCTCTCTCTCTCTCTCTCTCTCTCAACATAACCGTGGCAAGTAAATGATGATGTGAAACATTTTTCCACTGGAAGCCGTCACGGTGGTTCACTTTTTGAAGGTCACTGAGATCAAGGTCAAGGTCAACCAACCGACCATCCTCCGTGTATAAACACGATGACTAGGCCTTGTTTTTGCTTTAACATTTTCATTTATGGATAATTGAGAGTTCATTCGCAAAACGAAAGTAAAAGCAAGGGTATGCGTTCAGGCTATTGCTAGGGCAACCCCTTTCGTGTGAATCATCAGTCCTTGGTATTAGTGTGAGTTGTGACGTAGGTCATATCAATATCATGTTTTCTGTAGTCATCTGTACTAGCTTAATATGGGAAGTTGTGATTTTGTTTGGTAAAATTGCCACATTTTTTAATGATTCATAAAATCTCTTTTCCTATCGTAACTACAGCAAAAGGATAGAACATACCACAAAGGGGTTATACGAAGGTCTAAGGAATGATACGTCATGAATCAAAAAAAGTTTTAATTTGAAAGCTTACATTATTCCCACAATGGATATAATCGTGATTCCTCTGAGTGGCACGGACACTCACCGAATACAACCAAATAGTTAATAGAAAACTAGGGGCTTGCATTCACGGCAGTGCAGAAATAATCAACGTGGCAAACAGAACGTTCATTTGCATACCTAGAGGAAGTCGGAAGACGGGGAAAATGTGTTGATAAATTCCAGAAAAAGGAAATAAACATTGATGTTTTTGGTTTCAATTCTCTTCTTGAGTAAATGCCAAAAATACCACCTCATGTAAAAATGTAAACAGAAGTTTTTAAAATGTGTATTTGGAAATCGTATATGTTTGTGACGGCCAGACGAAGTTTTAGAGTCACAGACAGCTGATACGGAATGACATTTGAACCTCTCAAGTTATATCATATCCTTTGCATTCAAGGTCGAAATCATATTTAATTACATCGTATGATTGTTATTATATAATGTGCCAGCATGTGTGATCTTCCATGATTTCTGCATGTTCCTGAGGGGGCGAAAAATCGACGCAGATTTCAAAGATGATGATGATTTTTGTTGATTTTATGTCATATTGTGACGTCGTGAGTAGACAGTATACAGGCTGTAACCTGATTTTGCTACAGTGCAGTCAAATGAAACGAGACGAGGCAGTTAGCCCATTTAATCATTCATAGCATATTGCCGACCTCTCAAAAGATATATTTGCGTGGGTATATCTCCAGCGGTAGTAAATTTTTTCAACGGCGTTAGTCCATTCGCAAACAGCGTAGAGAGGTACGGGGTTACCCCTGATAGTAACGATAGTTAACGTTGTTCATAACGTAGACGGCGACTGATAGTGCAGAAGTATGAACGCCTACACGATAAACCGCACCAAACAGTATCATTACAGTGTCAATAACAGGTATCCTGATACGGCCTGGATATTCTGTAAATCCTGATAAAATATTATGTTCTGATAAGTACCGCTCAACTTCAGTAACAATATACTCTTACCTTTGAGCATAATTTCTAGTGGTTATTTTTACTTGTGTTTTAATGGATATTTCATGTGATTAAATCTTAATTTCTGCATTTGGTGTCAGTGCAGCAGTTTTTTCCTACTTTGCATGATAGTAAAAAGCGCCGATGAATTAAATAAATCTAATTACTAAATATAAAACGAAAAATTGTGATCTCATCATGACGTTATCCGTTAATATTTTAGCCCCTGCTGTATCTATATTGAAATATAAAGTACTTCCTCAACCGGAGAGGGGACTTTTGGTTGTGTACAGGCCATGGTGTCATCGGGTCGGAGGAGCTATAAATGCGTCAGGGATACCCAAACAACATCCGGTGACTCATGTGGTTACGGAATGTGTGTATTTATGGGATCTGTCTCCGTTTCAAGTCTGTGTAGCAATTGAAAGGAAAAAGCATCTTTGCAGAATTCATCAATGACCATCGGAGAGGAGTTGAATGCAAATTTACGGTAATAAATGCGCCACCGGGACTCTCAATTTTTTTTTACAATACTCTGGTTTAGCACTTAAGTGGGTTCATTGTGAAGCTCTTTGGGTAAATAAAGTTTGGATCGTCTTATTTTCTTGAGAATTGAAATTTTCCCCTATACAGTTAATACAGGAATGGGGGGGGGGCATTTTGAATTTTAAATATCGGTGAATGTTAAGTAATTTGTTTCTCTACTACCAAACTTTTCATGTCTACCACTGATTTTTTTTTGCTTGATTTGGTGAGAGAAGGGTTGAATGTTTCCTTGCTGTAAGTTTGAGCAAAACTTTTGAGTTTCGAGGTGCGCACTACGTAAAATACAAATGCCATCGACAATAGTTTCGTTTCTGCTGACCATCATGATATGAATATACCCCATATGTCATCATCATGTCCCAGAAGTGTAACACTCTGTGTCACGAATGATTAATTGATAAACACCAGAAAGCTATTTTTAAGTTATTTTGTTTACATTCATAAAGAGTCAAGTGACCATTTCGGAAGAGCAACAATAAAACATCAGTGGTTGTAACAGTAGATGATGACGATAATGATGACGATCATCATCGTCATCGTCAGCATCTAGGTGATAGTGATAACAACAATAGAAATAAAAGTTGTTTATATTTAAAAAGCTTTTATTTTTGTATAAATATGAATTATAAATATAAGACAACTGATACTTTAAGGAAACGCTTTAAATACAACAAGGTGGCAGTAGTTATTATAATATTGTATAAAAAAAAATCTGAGAGGTACAAAAATAGCAGCCATTCGTTAAACGAAATTTGAACTAAGCACAACACTATCGTGCTCAAATTTATTCTTTGAGGATCGGACAAACATGCAAGGGCGAACTACTTTCTGGAGACTTCCTAAAATAAATATCTTCAGAGTCTGCGGAAGGAGAGATCTACTGGTAACGTCTTTGAGAAGTAAAGGCTTTAACTTTGATTTTTCATTGCGTACAACATTACATCTTAAGTACATCTTAAGTACATCTTAAGTACAATAATTGCATTTGTGTTAAAAACAACACTACAATATTTTTTGCTGCCCACTTGAATCCATTGGATTTAAGCCAAAGCAGAACTTGGACTTGTAATGAAATATCAAAACCATTGACATGCGCGCTGTAATACACATGCATAAAATAACGTCAATGTATTTCATTGTATCGATAAGACACCTAAGTATTTAGGTATATGAAAAATTTCTTTTCAGAAAAATTTAAATGTATCATTACAATAGTATAAAATTGTCTCGAACTTGATTATTATGCTTGATTATTACGTTATAATGCTATATGAAATATTTCAGTAACTTATGAGTTATCTCCTTATTCGTTAATACTGGTGCAGAGAAAGTCAAGGCACAAAACGTACAAAATAATGTTTGTACCAAACAAATCATCCGTCTTTTTGTGTGCCTGTGTAAAACATCAACACTCCAAGTAATGATTAATACTGATGTGGTGATATTGTCTCTGCATCATCGTGCTCCTTTTTGAAGTACTCGTGATTTAAGTAGAATATGCCTCGGGTAAAGGTATTCGGACTCACAAACTTTTGTAATACTTTTTAGTCAACCACTTGTGGGGGCCAATTTTGCAGTTCAGGGAGTATCTAAATTTTTCACCTGCTCATTTTTGACAAACAAAATCACAAATTCAATTGTTTGCCAATGAAGTAAATATAGACGTGGCGGCCATTTTGAATTCAAAGATCGGTAAAGTAAGGCAATTTGTCCCTTTTATTATTATTGATCCCCAGATTGATTTGGAAGAGAGTGATTGAAAGGAGGAAAGGTTGTTCAAAAGTGTAAGTCTTTCAAATTCGAGGCACATACTACCTTTGTTTGATTCATTTGTCTCGACGTCGTCGCAAAATTGTCAGTATGTCAGCATTCGAACATCTCCGTCAGGTTCTTCCTTCAAGTTGGCTTCAGAAGCGATCAAAATATGATGTCACTTCTGGTGTCTCTGAAGTTCCTGCTGCCTAAAGTGAGACGGCTGAAGTCGGAAATGGCGCCTCCAGTACACGTGCAGTACAGGTACAGTCCCTCAAGCACTTTCAAAGCTCGCAGATATCTGAGTGACCGGTTGCTGAGCACGACAAATTCGTCATTACCAGCAATGGATTTAACATTCCATGCGTCCTCGACAAATCCTTCCTGATATAGCTGCAGCAATGACAAAAATAAAGAAAGTCTTCGATAAGAGATCAGCGAAGTGTACTTTATCAATGTAATTAAGTCATTTAAAGTTATTTATATTTTATTAAAAACAAACTGGGTCGAAAAAATCAACACGGATACTAAGGATACGGCGGGCACATGAACTCTAGCCAACATGGGGAAACCCGATCCATATAAACACATGGCAGTAATGTGACCCCGGCAAGGTTATAACAGTGGTACAGACACATTTCACTGACACTACTGAATAGAAAACATGTTGCCTTAAACGAATTTAATCTTCAGTAAACATAACTAATAGCAAAGTGTTAACAAGGCCAGTGTTAGTCGTGTGGAAGAGAATGTGTATAGTGGCAAACTACTTCCCTTGGGTCATTCGCTGTATTTTTCCATCTATATGTATGTGTTGTTATGACTTTTCGCTCTCTCTCTCTCTCTCTCTCTCTCTCTCTCTCTCTCTCTCTCTCTCTCTCTCTCTCCCATAACACAGAATACGACGTTTACTCACCACTGTATCAATTTTTTCGACAACCCTTGACAGACTCAAGTTCAAGTGGTCGTACTCGTCAAGGAAAGCTGCCTCGCTGTCAATAATCTCTTCGAGATACATAACGTCAATAAATCTCTTGAAAATTAGAAAGTTGTTCCTGTGAGAAACAAGTGTCTGGTTCACCTATAAAATAGAAATAGAGTGAGGAAAATTAAGTGACTGGTAAAATCAAAACCCGATATCACAGACGAAAAGAAGACCTCATGTTACATTTTAAAAAAGAAGAAACTTGAAAGTTATTATTTTAATCCATGTCATTTCCTTGGAAGAGGTAATATAACTGCTATTTACCATAAAATCACGCACGAATCAAACAAGGATACGAAATTGTCGTTTCGAAATTATTCATCACATGAGAAACGCCCCCACTCCTCTTCGAATATTAAAGGCCACACGCAGTTACTGTGACAACATGGGATATTAATAATCAGGAATTCAAAATGAGGGACAAAGATTTGTGTGTCGACATAAAATAAAAATGAAAGCAACGTTACGTTGAGTTTATATACCTTCATTCTGATCAGTTGGTGCAGAGGCTTCATCACTGCTTGGGGAATACCAGGTATTATAAAAATATCCGCTTCATTGTCAACATCTGGGTCACCGAACTTTTCTTCTTTCTGTAATGGTGCAAGAAATCCGAGTGATGACCTAGTTTACACACGATAAAAACATCCATCCGGTGTGTTTTCACAAAAAAGTAAAATGCGGGAACATCGATCGGTTATCCGAATGACGCCGGTGATTTCCTAGTCTGTTCTGTGGTATCATTGATATGATGACGTCATACAGACGTGTACACCAAATCGATGTGAGTACGCCACTTCCCTTGTGTGAGTTAGGGCCGCAATGCAAACTAGTGGAAAACAAGGGAGCTGTTTGTTTAAATTTCTCCAGTTCATTAAATTTGCCTAAAACGCCCTATATATTTCAGAATTATTGACTTTCGTCTGTCATTATTTTAAACAAATGTTAATGCGCTAAAATATTCTGAATATCTCTGGTCAAAACAGAAGAGAACATGTAATCAAACAGCTAAGAGTGATATTTTTAAGACATGGTTAATGGATCTCTGGAAAAGACATTAAAACTATCACGAAATATGTGATTGCCATTAAGGTAGTATGCGTCTCGAAAGTGAAAGACTTAAACCCTTGCTCAAATTTCCCTTAAGAAATCTTTCAACCAATCTCTTTCAAAATCAAGGATAAAAATCGGGGGACACAGTGTATATTTTGGTACAAGAGAAACAAATAACCAAAGATTAATATTTACCGATATTCAAAATTCAAAATGGCCGCCATGCCTGTGTTAACTCTATGGAGAAAAATAAAATTTTCGAATTTCGAAAAACTAAGCCGATAAAAAGTTTTCTTACACCAAGAGCTTTAAAATGAACCCCCACAAGTGGTATATAAGAAACGAATTGTAAAAGTTTGAGAGTCGGAATATCTGTCCCCGAGGTGCGATCTACCTTAATACTTGAAACTTTTGCCCAAACTTTCCGCAAGAAAGCTTTCAACCATTCCATTTTGAAATTAGAACAAAGATCAGGGGTCATCGTGCAAAATTTGTCACAAGAGAAGATAATTACCCACCGTCTCTGAGTTAACTTTATGGGAAAAATGAATTTTTGACTTTCAAGAAAACTAAGCTCGGAAAAGTCTGTTTACTCCATTGGCTTCACAAACTGAGCCCCTATTAGAGGTAGACCAAAATGTATCGTAAAAATTTTCAGAGTGCAAGTACCTGTCCAAGAGGCGCATTCTAAGTTAAAGGAACAACAGCCTTGATTTTTGATAGCATTTTCGTTATTTTCGGGGTTTTTTTCAAAAATGGCGTCTTGAGGGGTCGCGGCCGGAAAAGTGTAACAACTGAAAGCTCGGTTATTGAACCACTCACTTTTGAGAGAAGAGATTATTTGGCCGAATGGTTTTGTCTGTGGCTTCACCGCTAGGTGACTGGATGCCCTGCGTTGAGGGTTCGAACCCGAAGAGATTATTTGGCCGAGTGGTTTTGTCTATGGCTTCACCGCTAGGTGACTGGATACCCTGCCTTTCGGTTCGAACCCGATTGAAAACATCGTAATCATTCGTCCTCTCTCTAAAGTATGTTAAGACACGAAGTATAAGCCTTGCAAACATAATATGCAGTGCCGTTAATTGCAATTGCGTTCCACTTCCAGCACTATAATTGGACATCACTTACATAAAGCTGTGGTAACAAAGAAATAATAAGCTTTTCGACATGATTTGACGAGCGGAGCAGGAAATCTTAATTTTAAACGTAAATAGTGGAAAGCACATGAAAAGTTACTTAGTTGAGGCAGTTTTAAGTGACCACGACTAAATTCATCCGAATATTAAACATGGAGCTGGTCAAAATGAGGAATAAAGAGACAAATTCATATGGGCTAGGGTAAAGCGAGTTCAAATGCATTTCGGAGACATTATCCAGCAGTCCAAACCGAGGAAACGGTACTCTTAGACTCACCAGTCTATCGAATGTTTGTTTATTGACATCGATAAGGTTCGACGTCTCGAGTAGAAGTTCCATGTACGCCGACCGTATGCCAGTGCGTCTTGTCTGCAAGCTGGGTCGCTGAGTGTTGTTGTCTATCGATGGCAAAGCGGCGCCCTCTGCAAGGAAATCTCCAGCTCCACTGAATATAGAAATGGCTATCAGACCTGCAAAAAAAATGAGAAACCCGTCTCAAAAAAAGTTGCAAGGCAAATGGACCGTGACGTTCAACAACAATATAACGAGCAAGTGAAAAACGAATAATGGGGACCGAGAATTTACAACAATTGAAAGCATCCGCAATTAAAGACTCCCATGTAGAATAGAACTGTCTTAAGATTTAGTTGACCACCAATTATGACTTGTGACTTAATGCAAGGCGTGTGTGCGAAATGCCGGGAGGATGGTGAGAAGAATCGACTTTGGTAGATCAAGAGAAAGGAATAGTGCGAAGAGAACAACTACATACATAATATTTTTGAAATGCTGGCGAATGAGATGGTCGACACGGATTGAATGAGCGGCATCTTTTTAACAGTCGTGTTTCCAAATTAACCTCTTTCAAAGATGGGCAATAAGCAGTGAAGATTTGTTTGTAACTTTCTGAATATCACACAATCGGGTCGCAGCATCTTATAGGGCTCGGCGCGGCGGAAGCCACGGGATGACGGGGAGAACGGCCGAGTGTTTATTACTGGATATTACAGAGGGGGAATTTAGTTCTTCTAAGCTTCAACATCTTACCTATGAGAGGGATGCTTAAGTCTGTAATGTCGATTTTTTACAATTAGTCACTTGCCGCTAAAGTGTGTGAAGGTTGTGACGTAACGAAAAGTAAAAGTAAGTTAGCCGTCATCACGGGCATCCCGGTCACTGATGAATCATCAAAATCCACATCAAAGGACATAGGCCTGCACACTACACATATAATGGCAGCCATTCACTCTCAAAATAGTTAATTGCTCCCTCCCCTCTTCATGAAGTCCCTTTTAGCCATCATAAAAATTTAAGGAAGACAAAACCAGCGATTCCCTGTGCCTAGCAGTTTCATGACATACGTTTGTTACCGTATATAGTAGGTGTAAACCCGACGACGTCCAACAGTCTTCGGGACATAAAAGACTGAAGGGTATTCACAAATGGGACGTTAGATGTAATTTTGGTTAGTTATGTCAGGAGTATAAACCATGGAAACGCCAGTAAATTCAGGAAAAATGGATACTAAGGCATGCTACTAAAGTTACCAAGGTAGAAATAGAAATATTACCAGCTTTCCTTGGCTGAACACCATGGGATGACGAGTGCCTCTGAGGGCATCAAGTTGGCCTAGTCAGGGAATTACGAGGGAGCGACTTGTCAGCGTGGCGTCTCATTCCCACCAATGCATCGAGGTCAACTCTTTGCTCCATGGGGAACGTCAAGATTACAACGCACTGTACATTCATGAGGAATGCGGTGGAGGGACTCAGATTTACCTCCGGCACCTCCATTCGACATTACACTTATCCAGGGGCAGATCTCACCCCTCCCGTTTGCGCTCTGCGTTAGCTTTACGATTCCATCATCAGAGCATGAAAGAAAACATTCCCGGTTTGCGGGTATACGGGGTCACTATAAGAGTGAAATCGTTCGGCGACATCTACAGTATCTTTCCGAGACTGTATCCTACAACCTTTTCCCGTAATCCTTTGGTTCACTATTCCCAGCACAACAAAGGCATACGGTTAGCCCAATCCAAACACTAGCCTTTAGTTGATCAAATATAGATGTCTTTTAACAGAATGAAATGCACGGTTTTTAAACAACGATCCTTGGCAGTGTAAGCTCCCGAGTGATTTTCCTCTTCGTGGTCGACTGAACGCCGTAGCGGGCAAAGCCTCATCATCACCTACTCCGACGCACGAATACAGCGAACAGAGAACAAAGCGCCCACATCCTTTCGGTTCTGTTTCTACAATACGGATAGCTTTCGGAGAAATTAAGGAATACAAAATTCGTGCGAATTCCACTGAATGTAATCCAAAGCCGTTTAATGCAAACGAAACTTATGAGTTCTGGGAAACGATAGCCAGCCTTAGAGTTCATTTCAGGTCAGGCTCGCTGAGGGCGCTATTCAAACTTAGCTGTTGCACGATGTTGCCAGTCTCAGGGATCGTATTCTGAAACAACATCGCATAAAAGGGTTACCCATGTAATAAAAAAAATTAACAAATATCTCAAGCATGGGAATACTAGAAGTATTTCCTTTAAAGGCTGGGTATTAACTGCTAATATGAATGACTGCGTCAAATTTGTGCTATTCTGTATCTTATTATCACAGACTATAGCAGTGCATACCATGCATAGCAAACTTAAAATTGTGGAGTTTCATTCGGAGGGACCAACGTCAAATAACACGGTTTTCCTGTGAAAGATGTGAAGACTTTGGTAAAATAAGCTAACATCTTTCTTTCAATACTGATGAAAGGATTAAAAGGACGGGGTCTTATTTTGCGGTTTTTTGGGAGGTTTTGTTTTTGGGGGTTTTTTGTGTGACATCAAGAATGCGTGAAATACTGAACAAATACTTAAGTGTACAAAATGATGACTGTACACAACTTCAACAATGTTGAATAAAGAGTTGGTGTCCTATTCTATATGCGAAAGGCACCGCCAATCAAGATTTCGTTACAAAAGCTTGCTTGATGTCTGACACAAAACTTTATGTAACATTGTAATTTTCAGCGTGCATGGCTAGAGACCAGTAAATTTGTACACTGAACTTGACTTAACGGTTGAGACCCTAATATGTTTCACTGAATGTTTAATCTTGTCTGGCTGCAAGTAGAGTTCAGGTTGTGTGCAGTTGACTGGTCTGTCAGCATATCTCAAGTTAAACAACGCAAAAAACCTTTCATTTAAGAAAAAATATTTTTAAAAGCTCAATAAAGAGCCACTTCGTCCGTCTTAAAGTACTCACAGTTGTTGGCCAAATTACATGAGAAGTCCCCCAGACAAGGACACTTCAACCGGACTACTGAAGTATTTCATTGAAAAGTTTCACAATAAACTATCCAGTAACATCATTATCAACTTTCAATTTCAAAGTCAGAAACACACAGATCCTCATGGTGTATAGCAATGACCCGGATGTTGAATGACTGGAAGTCACCAGGACTCCCGAGAATGAATTTTCCAATATCTTAACAGGATCTTCTAAGTGAAGTTACGATGACATAAAAAAACGACGGAAACATCCTGTTCCGTGAAAACTAGGGCGGATGGGTGACAAATGACTGGCTGGGACAGGGGAAAATAATTATGGCAATTGGAGGGGAGAAAACACACACATACGAGAGAAAATTGCCTGAATAGTAATCAAAACAGCTGAATTCTACCCTAGGTACATGGAAACAGACCATTGGATTAATTGTTCATGACGGAAGTTACGATGTCCTTGCTTCAAAGAGGAAAACCAAAATTTAAAGCAAAACGCTGTCCCAAAAATAGATTGACCAGAAATGGCATAAAGTTAAAGTCAAATTGGCTAAAAGTAGACTGAAAAACTTACTCGTCATGGTACCGTCAACTACAAAATTCACAGCAAAAATAATGAGCAATATGGTGAATGGTGGAAGATATTTCAAATAAACCTTTTTTAAGTTACCAGAAAGCATGGCCAAAAAAATTAAATTTAAGTTCCTGGGTAATGTCATTTTTGTGGCCAGGATGAAAGTATAGAACACGCTTTATGTTGTTGCGGCTATGTTTTAGAATTTTGACAAAAATTTGTTTTTTTACTTTTGTTAGAAAACACAAAATTTTTTTATTAAAAAAACGTATGCATAAATTGACAATAACAATCATTAAATTGCAACGCATGAGACTGTCATTTATGGTATCACTTCCTTTGTAAAATGTACAGTAAGGAATAAAAGTATTCAACATTTGTTCTATTATGAGGTCATGACCCTTAAATCCTGATCAAGCCATTGTGAAATGCTATTTGTCTGCATGGATGACGTTGTAATTTATTTATGAGGTGCAGAATCAGATTGATAATAGCTCGGTAAGCCCTGAAGATGAAGCATGCGCCTTCATTTTCTTAAGCACTACTGTCTGTTTTCAGACCATTCCTTGGTACTCTCACCATTTACTTTTGTAGAGTGGACATCACTCTCTATATTAACGCAGGACATATCTGCTGTCAAAGTTTCATGCCGAAATTTTAACTTTTCAAAGAAAAGGTTGCTTCGAGAAGAGATAAGCGTCTGGCCCGATGTATCTTGGGAGACAAAACGGGATGCATTTCCTACTGTTTTATCATATCAAGCGGGAATTTGGACTGTCGGACCGTGAAATATTTCTTCCCCGGGAAAACTTGAGAGTCAACTCCGGATTTGAGTTTGTGAATATTACATGCACAAAGGGACCCTTAGTTAGTATGTTAGTGAGAAAACTTCCCGTATCGTTACCGGGAATCCAGCGCGCTCATGGACACACTGTATTCATTTCTGTAATACTACCGAACTGGGTGCAAAATTGTATGCTCTAAGTCTGTGGGTATATAAATATCAAAACACAATACATTCAGCAGACTGTCCCCTTAGTGGAAGGCCGTTGCGTAGATCATGGGGTGAACGCGATGGCCTACAGCCAGTAACTGTTGCCGAGAACTAAGTTATTGAAGATTTCAATAGAATTGTGTTTACACACTAGGTAGAAAAAAAAGACATTGATCTCGGAAGAAAGGAAAACTTTCGCACTTTTAAACGAGATCTCGTTGGTTTGAAAGCCTCTGAATGACGAAAGGTAACTGCTGTCGAGAAAAGCCAAGCGACTGGGGCCAGTCTAGATCATGTGTTACCTATGCTTCAGATGGCCACAAGCCAGACATAAATTTGGATATTTTCCCAAGTCATCCACAAATAAAACTATGCCATGTATTAGACGATATCATGATGATGTATGCTGAACTATACTGACTTGCTTTCATTTTAACTAAGGAAGTTTCCCAGGAATTTCAAGACGAAGTGATTCTCCGAGGTCACAGATGAATTTCGTTTACACAACCCTTGTCACAGCAGACATGTGTAAGACTGGATGCCCTGTCATTGACTGTTTGCTTGTTTATCTAAAGAAAGTTTCAAGACTTAGTCTATCTCTTGTAGGGGCTTATTTTGAAACTCTTAACGTACATTAAAACTTTAAGAGTCTTACTTTTGTGAAACACAAAATTTATGGGTTTTTCGCCATAAAGTAAATACAGGGATGGCAGCTATATCAAACTTCGAAAATCCGTAAATTTTATTGTAATTTGTACTTCTAGACCCCTGATTGTTATTCTTAATTTTGAAAGGGGTGGTTGAAAGTTTATTTTTGGTGAAATTTTAAACAAAAGTTTAAGTCTTTCACTTTCGAGGTGCGTGTATGTGAATACTGTCGGCGGATAACGTTAAAGTACACATTAGGAAGAACCACCCTCTTACTGATGACATTATCCCCACCTACAAAAGCGACAGTTGTCAAATGTGTTTGTGACTGAAGTTGAAAATATCTGTCTGTACGCTCTTCCGCACAAAAACAATCGGGTTTAACACGTTGATTTGTAAAATTTGTATTTGATATTTGAAACCTAATTTCTGTTAATAGTAATCACATTTGTATCAGTTGGTCATCTTAAAGTTTGCAATTTGTGCATATTAGAGGAGATTACGGGTATCTAAAGATTGAAAAATTCAATATAACATTTCACGTCGAAGAATAACATTAAAGCCCCGCTAGCTGTATCTTTGAGCATCATTTGATGATTTTACTTTCAAGGTAAAAGTTTGTGAGAATGTACTGATTTAGATGTGTGTACACTTATTATTAACTAGCCGCTGGGACTGTATATGCAATTTTGAACAAGATAAAGATAACACTGTGATTAAATGTTTGCCCATGATTAAATCGGAGCTCCATGTGGAAAAGTAAAAACCATTGATACTTTGCATATCTGCACTGCAATCTTCACACAAACTGCACAGAGTAGTCAATGTAATGCCTAGGGGTCAATGTCTTCAACTGTGATATTGTATGTTTTGTTTCCCTTGTAATGTTACCAATCATTTGAAAATGGCGGGAAATCAAAATGAACATTTAATTTCAAGTTGAATTTACTTGTCAAATGTTTCACAAAGGAATCATGGCAATGGTTTTCATAATGCCTTAAAGCCTCATATCCCTTCAGAGGGTAGAATTCAGAGAAAAGCAGTAGAGAATAGGAAGGTGTTTTGAGGTCAACAAATTCCAAGAGTTGCAGCTAGTGGGGCTTTAATATATCTAATCGATTTCTGATGAAACTAACATACCTGGAACACTAGTGGAAAATAGTAAAAACTCTACTGCTTGAGATCTGGTAAACAGTACATTGTAGATGGCATGTCTTCGGGATTTCAAAATTTAACGCTCAAGCTATTTAAGAATTGGAATATTTATGTCACAAATAGTTTTGGTGTTTGCTCCGCAAATTGTCATCTTAAACCACTCTGCACTTCTGCACTTTCCTTCTCTGAGGAACATTGTAATTCGTCTATGTCACTATGTCCTCTTTACATGTGTGTGTGTGTGTGTGTGTGTGTGTGTGTGTGTGTGTGTGTGTGTGTGTAAGAGAGAGAGAGAGAGAAACTGCCATGAGTTCTAAAGGTTTTGGGTGGGAATTATTGAGCATGCGAGTTGAAATAAAGATCATTACACTTTAATCTTTTAAAAAGGGTATTTAACTTTATTTCTTGTTTCTTCTATCATGAAAATCAGAGTTTTAAAGTCTGACTATATGAACGTTCCGTGGGCATAAACCTTATGGAAGCGCCTGGTCCTTCTGAGTATATGTATACACTAATATAGACTATAACAATGCTGATCTCTGTAATTAAATACTAAACTCGCTCAGTCCCTGATTCACAAAGTTGCCTCTACTAATCACTATTCAATGCTGACTTGGCCCAAAATTGTCTGGCTAAGCCAGCCCCACGCAAACGCGAGTCAAAATTAACCGGCTGGCTTAGGCTGGGCTGGCTTATTACGAACTTTCCGCGAGGGCACGAGCTACGTAGCCAACGAAAGGCTGTGGGTGAGTCTAGCGAAATTCTTAAAATACTTTGTGAATTCAAACATGAACAATACTGAAACGGGAAGTTAGAAGAAGACGGATGATTGGCAGTGATACTTTTGTGAGATCTCAATTTTATCAAGTTGAAATTATACATGAAACACGATTGGAACTAATTTGGGATAATTGGAGGGTGAAGTAATGTCTGTTTAATCTGCAAATGTAACCTCATCTACTTTTCCTTTCACATTATACGCTTGTTTTATGAGTAATTTGCGATATTGCAACATTCAGCTATAGGGCACCTAACATTTTGGAGAAATTTGCACAATATCAAAATCCAATTATCCCAAATTAGTTCCAATCGTGTTATGAGAGAAATGCGACTTTTAGGAAATTGATATCGGCCGGCAATAAACCATTCTGTGAAACACTAATGGGCAACTTCCTGTTCTTCTCTAACTTTCTGATTTTTTCTTATGACTTTTGTAATAGTACTCTACATTCAAGAAGCAAGAGCGTTGGTAATCCATGAACGTTTGCAGGATCCCATTGGTGTTGTTGTTGTTTATCTCCTCCGGGATTGACTGTGAGTCGACCTCTTCACCGTCTGTGCTTGACTGGGATAAATGCGAGAGCTGTGAAAACACACGAGTAATGAGTTACAACTTCGTTTTGCAAAGAATTTGCTTTTTTTATGTAGACTTTGCTTTTTGTCACTATTTCAGTCGACGACAAAAGCAATGCCCGCCCTCGTCATGAAAAAAACACACACTCAAATGATTGCCTGACCTCACCACAATCCATCAGTATGGAGGCCCTCTTCCGAAATACGGAACCTTTCTTTAAAATACCCAAATGTATTGAAGGACTTTAATGGGTATTAGCAACTACGAGGATACGAAACCTTGAAGCCGACTAATACGACTTTGTTAACAACTTTGAAATAAAGAGTGATTGAGAATAGGTCAACGGGTATTGTGACAAAACCTTCGACGATTTTACTGACACATACAAAAGTGTCAGTTTCTTCATATCCTGAGTGGTGACGGGCTCGTGTACTGAAAGCGAAGCTGGTGAAAGTTGAAATGCGTCAGCTAAGATGGCGTAACCAAGTTCAGGAAGTTTTAAATCGTAGTTAACAGGTAGTTACTAGACTCACCACAACGGTCATTTTCGTTATCACACGATCCGTATGATGTGCCAGACTTGCGAATTGCTCCTCATAGTCGGTCGGTCCACTGGTCTGCAACCTCTGCATGCATAATTTGTACACCTGGAGATGGGATTTGTGGAGTTGAAGTACTTCCGCTTCCTGTGCAGGAAAGAATCAAAATAGTGGTCTGAATAGACTGCCCACAGACCCCTCTTGCCTTCTTTGTTTAAAATATAAATGAAGCCTTTGTCGTAAGTGCAGTAGAACAGGTGCGAACAATGTGAGTGCACCCGAAAACGAGGGCCGAAGGTTCGAGGGCGAGTATCGAAGGCACGAGGCACGTATGCATGTATCCAGCGAAACGTTCGAGCTGCACCGACTTCTCACTGCTACACAGGCGAAGTAAAAGCAAAAACTAAAAGGACAGCGAAGCCAATGAAGGCTGAACAGAAAACGTAATTAAGCGGTGAAACATTGTATCTTACATGGTAACGAATTTCAGGTTTTGCGTAACACCTGGAAGTACTCACCTTCATCTTTCTACGAACAACATGAACAGGAGTCAAAGGCACAGGCAACTTTGGTGGCGCTGTATACCTGGTTGAACCACCCTGTAGGAGAAAGACACAAGGTGAAGTTGGATTTGGCCCGCTCTTTAGGACTGTATCATTTGTAGGAGATCCTAATTTACTTTAGGTTTGCAAATAGTGAGCGTGGACTACGATTTATTGGGATTAATTGCAGTACCATCGAAATCGTGCCTATGCATCCAAATTTTTGGGGCAAACATGAAAACTCAAGACGACCCGAGTCGAGCGGGGGACATCAAGACCTCCCAAGTATCAGTCCAATTTTGACACACGCGCCGCACCGCCCCTCTCATGGCGTGGCAATTAAGACTGATCACATTGGCAGCAAAATGTCTGAAAACTTTTACAATATTTCGGGAAATGCTAACGTTTCTTTTGATTGTATTCAGAGTTCCTGATTTACACGTCTGCACCATGAAAAATACCTTTCTTGACGTAATTTGCGTAGTGTGGAAACGATCAAGCTCGCCCGTGAGGCGACAATTTTACTTTTATTTGCCGTCCTTGGATTTTTGAAAAATCTACCTGCCAGCGAGGGAAAAAAACGCAGACAAAAAATACAAGTGTCTTAACATAAGCTCAGTTTTTAGTTGGTTTCTTTTGGGAAAATATTTTTATTTGCAATTGTGTTAACATTGTGTTTGTTTTCTTAATTTTCTCTGAAAACCTACCAGCAGGCGGACGGTAAACAAAGAATTTTATTTAAAGCGCCTTACTAAATTTGGAGATTTTTCCTGTAAGCTCTTGGAGGTACAGTTACATTAATATTCTTGCGAAAGAAGAATAAAGTAATACAGTTTCTGTCGATCAACATTTTGGCTTTGCGTTGCCCAGTGGCGTATGCGTTCACCACCACAACAAAAATCTAGATAGTTATGTCAGAGTCTTGTTCCATCCTGAGAGTTTGACCGCAGTCTTTCAGGGTTGATAAAAATATCGATAGGAAGGAAGTCGTAACTTTTGATAAGGACGATTTGAACAATCACTTCGACTTTCAAAGGATTGATACGTATTGCATATTGATACAATGTTGGTGCAAGTTAAACTCCTTTCATTTCCAGCAAGAGTGTCAGACTATGAGGGCGCACGCAAAGAGCCATTTTCCAATCATCGGCGTAAAGGGTCTCGGTGCCCCTAGGCTCGACTCGGGTGTCTCAGGTTTGTTTGCAAAATTTTTGTGAAGTCCTGAACTCAGAACGTGATATCTGGGCCAATTCGTATGCTTATACAGCGTCAAGCGAATCACTAAGGCATGCACAATTCATGGCTGCGCCTTATTAAATCTCGATATTAGTCCCCACTTCAAGTAGACTTTAATTTAATGAAGCTTTGAAACTGTGCCGGTTGAGGAATATCTCCGATAAAACCCCTTGGTCGCCAAGGTAGCCGACTTGGTTCAAAGTTGAAAGGGAAAGTAGGGCTCTTTATGTTTCGTTTGCTGGTTGATCCATGGAGCTCCGTTTCTAGCTCCATGGTTGATCGTCAGCGCTCCGGCCACCGGGTAACAGTCAAGTGGATTGCACTGGTGCATTTCGCAAATGTAAAATTGTTGTTCCCTTGCATACAATGCTGATCCTTTTCTTTGCTTTAAATCAGGAAGCTCAAAGCGATTTATCTATTCCACTCCCAGGGCAACAACAGATTATACGCATGAACGAATCAAATTAGATATTTTATATCTAATATTCCTAAGTGGGACTCGGAAGGTGATATGACCGCCATATATTTCGCAATGTATGAAACGTGAGTTTAAGTGATGACTAAATTTAAATGGATCTCAACATTTCAAGATAATGAAGCACGTCACGAGTTCAAGATATCTGATAAATTTAAATATGACAGCCATGATGAAGTTCCAGCATGAGTTATTATTAGTATATCTCATTACACTGTATGCATGCAAGAAATTATTCATCGTAATTGTGAACGGCCCGTCGATGATTGCAGTCGTGACTATAGTTGATAGGAGACGAAATTGACGGCAAGAAGACTGGCTGTAGTAATACACATGTATTAGAGACTGCGCCAAGTGATTTTTTTTGTCTGGTGTGTGCAACACGATCGCCCAATACTATGCAGGGATATCGCGACATGTTGCAACTGTTATGTGCCTGATATATCCATTATCATGGAAAATGGTTCTCAGGTTCAGAAAAAAAAACAATTGAAAGACATCATGCGATCCTCGCTTGCGGATCATCATGAGAGTCGCTAACCGAATGAATGTCGTTCGCAATAATAATGGCAAATCCATCTTTACGTAATATACGCTGAAGTTAAGGACGACAGGACTCGCTATCAAAATGGCCATGATGGTGGTGCGTGCTAACAATCAACTTGATAAGAAACTGCTGAATTTCAATCAGTTAGAAGGGGCATCGCTAATGGAATATCTGGAGTGCGTAGTTGCCATTGCAGTTGACGTCTTGTTTGTGAAACCCATAGAACAACTTTCACTTTTCTTGATGTGAAATAGTAGGCCAGTTTTCAAATCTGACGGAATCGACGCAGTGTTTGACGGTTTTCCCTCTCTCATAAGAACACAAGCATAACGACTATATCTGAAAGTGTACTGGATTATTCAAGTACACAGTTTAAGTTTCAGAATTATACAACCAAATGTATGTCACTGAAGCAACGGGTCAAGACCATTATTATACTCATGCAAATACGAATTAATCTATTACATAATGAATGCCCTTGCCTTAGTGTCAGTTGCCATTAACAAGTGTCATTTCTTCTTAAGAAATCAAACGACGTTTAAACTCATTTTTGCCGCCAAGCTCTAAGAATGTGGCTTATATTAGGCCTAGGACTACAAATATTTCGGAAACTCCTTCAGGATTGTTCAGCGATTCGCAAGGAATACAACTACTTCACTCAGTCAACTCGCAGTGGAGGTGAATAAATTTGAGACTTTATAGGTACAAATTTGAGACTTGCCTTTTATGATTTTCGTCCACACGTTAAAGGCTAAATTACAGGGAATGGCATTCCAAATGACATATAGTCGTAAAATATTACGGACGCACCGCCAAAGACATTCGAAAAATTCAGCTTAAGTGTGTGTGTGTGAAACCTGCAGAATTCCACTACTTCGTCTACACAAGGGCGAAATAACACTTATAAGCACAACACTTGGCTCAGTTTTTTATGAACTCAATACTTTTGTTAAAAACAGAAAGCGTGTCTAGGCTTTCCGGCGCGGTGGCATTATAAATGCGACATACCAACACGATTCACTAGCCGATCGATTACACCAGACTGCATTGCGCAACGGCTTATACTAGCTTCAACAAGAGTAATGCCGATGAATGGCGTGTATCGGTGGTCGATCTCAGATGTGGAAATCGTTTTAACGATACTTACAAAATTCGCATCCAGGAATCTTTCTAGCTCGCTATTCAGTGTTTGGCACTCATCTCTCAAAAGCTGATACTTTCGGGAAAGGCTCCCAGAAGACTGCATGACTGTGAGCGGACTGTTCGCCTCACGGTGGCCAGTTCGACTTTGGTGCTTGCCTGGCGACGGCCTCTCTGTGCGCGGCTGTTGTCACTCACGATTGGTCCGATTGGTCAGTGGCCTCCTTGGAGTGCAGTAGATTTTGATATGTCCGAAGTTTGTGTCTGAGTCGCAGTTTGCTTTATATAACAAGGTCTGTGATTACGTGAGGAGCTTGGTACACGGCTCAACATACAATAATATTTGTTTTCGAACACTATCAGCCTGGAAAACGGAAAGATACAGAAGATGAGCATGTTTAATAGATAGGAGAGCGGCAACAACAGCAGGGAGGCCCCTAGACTTGGTTCAAGTTGATGAATTTTTAACAAATAAAATCATTTACAACAGTTTTTTTGTTTCTCTTCCATTTCATACAAACCTATATAAAATTTGACAGGCCAAGCCAGACTTTCCGACCGATCGAACACGGTATATTGGAGTCTGCGCAGTAGTGAGTTAGTTTCTGCCGGATGTGATTCCGGGTGAAACTCTCCTGTATCGCACACACCCCACTCATTGAGTTTAAAACCACTCACACTCTTCATATGAAAACGGAACACAAATCATCACGTTCACCCGGGGCGTATTTTCCGGCTTAAAGTCATTTCGCTACAAGGACTCAAGACATTTCAAAACTGCCGTTTCCGATGTTTCAGTGTGTTGTTTCATTCAATTATTCAACACACTTCATATTCTTGTCGAACCTGTATAGTGTTTTATTAAACTCTTTCAACCGCGGCGGTCAAAATCGTATGCAGCTCCGTATCTACTGCCGTGATAACTGATGATCATCTTCAAAAAGTCATGTGACACACGATGGCTATCCGCCTTGTGAATGAAGAAAATTTGTTAAATCGTCGTAGGGACGTGTGTTGGTTTCTTGGCAAAGTAATGTAAAGTAACGATGGACTAATTGGGACGATCATCGGGAAATAGAGTAGTGCCGAAAAGTCTTTGGTCAAGGGAGCCGAATCGACTTGGGCCGCAACGGTTCAGTGCCGAAACGTCAAAAAACCAACAACAGTACGCTGAAGAGTACTGGTGAACGATGTCAGACATGTGTACAGAAAAATTCCCATGGCCAGTGTAGCATATAACTCTCTTGACGTCGCACGGCTGCCATTAATCGCTCTTGGAATAGAATTTATCGAGTTGTTTACTCCAGCCTTTTACCTCTTGAATAAGAAGAAAGGATAGAATTCGACGTAGGCTGTTATAGGTCATACAGTACATAGGATTAACACTATAGGGTAGGCGCTAAACAGAGGAGCTAGTATAATCCTCTTTGATTTGGGTTAGTGACGGAAGAAAAGTCCCTCCTAGACTTGGTTCAAGTCGGTGAATTTCCAAAACAACCTTTTGTAATAGTTTCTCTTGTGTCTCTCCTATTTCATACACACCTATTTGGAATTTAGCAGCCCAGGCCTCAGGTCAGGTTTTTTCTTGCGATTAATTCGAACGTGTTACCTTTGAGTCTGCGCAGTAGTGAGTTAGATTCTGTCGGATTCAGGGGGAAACTCCCCTGCATAGCGTTCACCCCACTCATCGCGCTCACCCTACTCACACGTTTCACATGAAAAGAGAACATAAAACATCGCGTTCACCCCACTCAAACATTCACAAGTCACAGACTTGAACCAAGTCTACATCCCTCCCTGCTAGCTGATATTCTGGCCTAGAATCTGTACGTAGGATACTGAGAATGCCGTACAAATAAAACGACGGTGCGGTGAGGTTCTAGGCAATTGAAGCTTTGAAACCGCTCCTCTGTGTTACACGCTTTCGGTCGCGATAGAGCGGCTTGCGATCTATCGGTAACGATTTGAAGCCCAGGAGCTAACAGATGTAGCATTCCTAGCCGCAATACTACTCACCAGGGCTTTCACATGCGCAACTTGAAAGAAATCTAATATGTAGAAGTGATATGAGCTACTTACCTTCTTCTCGAACTCCTCGTTCGTTATGACGATGATGCAGTGTTCAGCTGATATTTATGACAGACGTACCGAATCTGCCCTTGGCATTTGAACGAGTTTACCCCCTTGGATTTGGTTTACCCTCGTTTCAGAGATGCAGGTGACGTCACGCGAGTTGGCATGATGTCATGGAGATTTTCCCAGTCTAACGGCGCATGCGCGAAACCAGAATTTAATGTCCTCATTTTCTCGGCTCAGCGGAAGCACATCACTTGGAAAGTAACACTAGTGAAATCGTCATATTGTTTCCTTTGCAGGCTTTGCAGGGCTCCCGCTACCCGATCGCCAATTAGCCAAATGCGAAAGAAAGTTAAAAATGGCTACAAAAATTCCAGTTTGGCGAACATAGTGGCTAATGAATTTTTCCTGCCCAGGTGCCACCTCAACAAAAAACTACCGCTATAAAAAAGTTGTAAGATTTTGAAACAGTTTACTCTCCTTCCTACAAAGTTGCAATGTATTGAAACAGTTTACTCTCCTTTCTACAAAGTTACAAATTCCCTGGTACGTGGAGCAGACATTGTTGCTGTTCCGTCTGCGGTACACAGAGGCTTTGTTTTGCCTCCGTACCGTGAGCCCCGTTCCTCCTTCAGTCTATCTGGAAGTTTTACCTACTTTGCTAGAATCAAAATTTGGCCTGCAAATACTCAGTTTGATAGTAAAAACCGTATTTTAAAAGGGAAATTTCACAAACGGAGCAATAATACAAAGGAAGAGGAGAAAAACTGTGGTTTTCTGAAAGGTCAAGTCTAGGTCATCTCATCATGTGATGTCATGCATGAAGACCCTTTAAGTGTACAATTATGATTCAAAAGAGCCACCTAGGGTGGTCCAATAGGTAAAAGGTAATTTTGGTGTCTTCCAATTTAAATTGCATTCAGCTTGACTGTCAGTTTTAAATTAAATTTATTAAGAGTCATTGCAAAGGGATATTGTCAACAGTAATTGCAGATTATTCAATACAAATTGAACAAATATTTCTTTAATGTAAAAACTATCAGGAATATCATACAAAACATCTTGATTTGTAAAATTAGGAACTCCTGAATGCCAAGAAAGCTGTAATTGCCACGCTTAATCGAGATCATAAACTGGCTAAAAGTTGCTCAAAGTGGCTACAAGATTTTTGATTTGGCTAATCAGTTGGCTAATCATTTTGGTGACTTAGGGGGAGCCCTGCTTTGTCATAAAGGTTACCACTAACCATGGGTCTGCTCTATTCATTTGAACTTGATCTAGCCCTCACGGCACCATACCAAGGCCAAGCCACAGTCACTACACAAAATGATCGTGAAGTTGACACAGAGCTTCACATCCTAGGATGTGGAGAGATAAATGATTAGATGACATCATCCAAACAGAAATGCCAGATATTTTACCGGTGTCGTCTTCAGAGAAAAGCGTAACATTAGACGGACACGGAACATCAGAGCGGAAGCTTGGCATTCTACAAACCGGTACTTGATCAAACGGTTCTTTTCAGAGTGACCGACCTTACAAATAAGCCTTGTAAACGGTCTTCTTAAAAAGCCTTGAGGCTTTACAGATGGCATTTGCACGATTAAAGATATTCTTGTCATTTCTTGGAAATTGACGGAGAGCGACATCAGGGCATTGGCCCCACTCCTAGACGATATAGTACTTGCAAGTCAACGGATGTCGAAGACAAATTCTGCTAATCTTCATTTTATCAATGCTGTTTTTAAAGAATGGCGGAAAGGCGGAATCTACTGAATTATCTACTGATATGTCCACTCTGTGCAAATTTGAATGATGAATATTTACCTCCTAAGATTTGTATCGATCCGCAGTGTCACAAATTGAAGTCTTTTTGGTTCATCAAATACATTTGTATTAGAAATACCACTAGCACAAACCTGTACACATTTGATCACAAAGCGATGACATCGAGGGACTCAACACATGTAAATCTTTGCAATAGAAGGGGGTTTTCTGATTCAATTTGTGACTCTGTACGATTCAGAATCCAGGAGAACTTTGTATACATATGTAAATGGTTCTTCACTTGCATGGGCCGATGCTGCCCTTTAAACGCAATACAATATTCCGTACACTTTGATATTGAGTAGGCTGCGGAAGACCAGTCACTCAAGGCAAGGCTGTACACTTCCACTCTTGTCTGCATGGCTAGGAATGGTCGTGTTGGGCTGCATTCTCAAATACTGGTGAGGGGGGCTGGAGGAAATCAAGGGGATTTGAAATTCTGGGGTAGAAGAGGGAGACTTGAAAGTTTTGCTCTGCATATATAAAGGGGGAGGCGAACCTTAAAATATTTTGGTTCCTTATGATTTTTTACATTTTCAGATTTCATAGTTAGGTAGATAATTCAATGGAAAATTGATAACATTTTATGTCATTCAATGGTTCTGATATTAGTAATAATTAAATCTAAAGGTATTTCGTCGCATTTCATGATTTATATTTCGAAACAATCTAAAAGTGTATAAATGCCATTGCACTTTTATAATAAAAAAAACAAGTAGGCCTTGTAACAAGGCAGAAGCTGCAACTGTTGATAATGTTGGGTTTTTTTTCAATTTTTCTATCAATGTATCAAATACAGTTTCTGAATCTTGGTCATATGACGCTCACGACAGTAAAACGTACCTGTACACAATATCAGACCGGGAAGCAACACACACAAGACAAGCTGTCTTGACGGTTATCAATAAACAAGACCGGGATTATAGGTGTTTCACTGTTTACAAAAAAATGTTAACGTTGACTATGGTACACAAAAACAGTGCATCTCCTTGAACGAAATGGTACAGTTTAATTACTTTCCTATGGCAATATGCAGCAGTCTTATGGCATATTGATATTTCGATGTGTACATGAAATGTAACTGACAGCAATATAAGTGTACACAACAAATAGATAGATGTGTTGATCGGCGGAAAACTGAATACTTAAACATGATGAGATGTAAAAAAGGAGATTGCAGTTAATAGAGGGCGCACTTCAACAGAGGCACTGTCGTACCATTTCGGCTCCGGAAAAGTTTCCAATTTTCTACATGTTGAAGGAATATTTGACGAGTCGCATGTACACAAGTCATCGTGTAAAGTTGCAGTCCTTGGATTTGGAGGTAAAATACTTGTGTTGAAATTGCCATCTCACGTGTTCTTCCGAATGTCTCTTGGCTTGCTGGTTCTCTCTCTGTGCACGGAACGCTATTGTTTTATGAATTTGAACATCATACCACAAGGGAAAGGGAAAAACCTAAACTCCAACTTCAACATCTGCTCTAGAGGAGAAAATCAAACAGAGATATTTGAATATCGTGGACAATCCTCCGATCTTTCTCAAAGAGGCCTTATATACGCCTGAAAGAAATGAAAGAACTTCTACCAAACCTCGGCGAAGAATCCATAAAATCCACCTGTCATTATTTGGGCAACGCTCTGAACAACCGTGCCTTGGATAGAAGAGCCGGAATATTGGCGACAACTGAGACAGAACCTCAAGAACAGACTCTGTTATTTATGGACGTTTGATAATTGATATTAATGTACTTGATTAGACTAAGGTGGTTAAAGTGCATGTGTGTGCAAAAAATTTGATTTTGGAATTTCACTGAAAATGTTGATTCACTATACATTGTAGGCTATGGGGGAAAGTACGAATAACACATAGGTTATCATCTCCCAAATTGTTATTCAAAGGTTATTTGATCTGAAGTTTCCAGTCGTTATTGATGACACTCTGCACTATTCTAAATTGTTTGTATTCTGTCAAAGTCCTCAAAAAAATAAAAATGTACATACGGCAACACGAATGTTTGACACTGACCTAAACCAAATTTATTGTCTATGGGAGGATTTTATCAAATAAGTTATCTCCCACATTGTTATTGAAAGGTTAAGTTGAAACTTTTAGTCATTATAGAGGACAGGTTTGCACAACAGAAGGGCTTGGGTAAGTAGAAATTATGACAACCTAAGTCCTTTGCCTCAAGGTGGCTGCTTGGTGACGACTCAACCTCTAAATCTCCTCCTGACTCTAAGCTCTACTCTAGAAAGTGTACAACTTAAATAGACGAATCTTCATGTAATAATGAATGACATAGCATACAGCTTTAATAAAATAAAATACCGTCGGAAAATATCTAAGGAAGGAAATATCGTCAAAACAGGATGGGATGAACTTTCAACTTGAAGTTATAGAACGTCAACCTCCGGTCATTTCTAATAAATTTTGCATCTACTATACATCACTCAGCGCAAGACATACAGTTACTTGTAGATTGGGAGTGTAAAGTAAGAGGATTAAGTGAATCAGAGAGAGTTACATCCGCTGGCAATCGTTACTATGAGTCAAGTTGATTACTATACGTCAAATTTAAACGACTGAGATTGGGGAGGCGTTGCAAAAGGTCGCCTGTTCAGAGAAACGCCTGATGCAATAAACTTGAATCGAGCATAAAAAATTACCAGTCTTTTGCTGGGTAAAACAGTTACTCCTTTCTAAACCATCATCACGTTGTCCCCAAAGACTTCTCGACCTCACCTTTTCCTTATCTACATCGTTGACATGACAGAAGCGGCACAGATTCATTTGACTTTAGAACGCCACCATACGGTGAGTTTAGATTCAAAATGACCCTTATACTGAGAGATAAATTGGGCAGAAAATTATAAGAAATTCCAACAAACGAGGCGATGGAGTTAAAGAAAACCGACACTACAGAGAAACTTTGGCAATAGCATTTTAAGCTGGATGCAATCCTCATGCTTGACTTCTTAAAAATGACGCCCGACACTGCTGAAAATGTTTATCTCGGCTATCAGCCTCGACATTTTATCAGAGGGTTGAAATGTATGTTCAGAGCTCTCATCTTCGGGCTTTATTTTATCCTACACTTTCATAATCAGTGTAAAAACACGTTGCAAGGTAACTACATCGAATATTAAATATGGTCGGAAACACGCCGATATATAATTATTTGTTAACATCACAAGAAAGACTTTCATTTTGTACCCGGGCCGCTGGCGGCGCTTCAACTGAGGAAGTGATGTTTGCTCCTGGAGTTTCATTCGTGTATTGACCACATGGAAATCGCATATCCGTATATCACAAAATCTTTCACAGATAAAACTAAGCTAGTTGAACAAGTTCAGTTTTTTTTTTCACGTAGATTCTTATCCACATGACATATTCTGATATTTGTTTGCAGGCTGTCGGGTATATTGAATATTGAATAATCTACTTTTATATACTCTCCAAGTTCTCACGGAAAATGTTCATGTGCATGCTTCGCCGATACAATTGACAAAATAACACAGGCGAAAGCATTATATGCTGTATTTTCAGTATGTCTGTAAAAGTGAAATCATGCTTTCATTACAAAATAGGTAAACTCAATATAATGCCGAATTACGGTATGTTGAACTTGTCATGTACTTATTACTAAATATTCGTGGCTCAATAATTATTCTTTGGAAATAAATCTTTACAGAAACCTCTATATATCTATGCAACCTCTACTCATGAAAGATTATTCAGTCATTTTACCGTAGGTTCCATCTCAGTCTCTGGGTGAGGACCCATTCGCTCTTTCAAAGAGTGCCCCTCTTTGGACGCTAGATTAATAAGCACACAACAGTAATTGTGGTTACTGCTGTTTAAAAAGACTACTTCAATCTGTTGACCTGCATGGTAGCAATCTTTAACACTTTTATCACTCATCCATGTTACGATTTTATGGTAAATGGAACAGCGTCGTCATATTGTCAGTGTGTGATATCAGAGGTCGGGCCATAACCAGACTTTGAAAATATGGCGCCCTGTCCTTTGCCTTCCACTTTGGCATGCAATACTTCCCACACGAAGTCAAAAATACATATTGTTCGGTCGCAATAGACATTATTATATAATTAGGCATTATCCAATTCCCTATCCGGCACATCAAATAATAAATATCAATGTCTTAATTAGAAATGAGTTAAACGTTGTGTCATGACTTTGGCGAATATCCGGAGATTGCTTCGTGCCATCAACAGAAAAATATAAAAAATGACAGTAGAGTAGTACTTTTTTGCGTGTACTGCATTGGACGGGTAAAAGCGTCTTTGTCCTCAGTAATCATTACATCCCGTCAAAGACTAGTTCAGTTTTACAAAAGTTTGACAGATAAATTAGTAAATTATCCATACAAATCAGCCTGGAGATCATACTTTTCGATTTTCATGATGTTAATAAAAAGAGGCAATTTAACGTCATGATGTATTCCAAGCAGCTGGTGTCATCAGCGATATTTTAAGAAACTGGTCAGTATGTCTTGTAAAGGTGAAACGTCTTCTTTAAACAAAACCGGCAAACTCAAACAAATAGGTCACAGACTGAATTTTAGCCTCAATGTATGCTATTAAAATTGCTTACGTTTGTGCAAGAAACGAAAGTCCGGGTTTCATGATATGAAACCGGTTCTGTGATTTAACTTATTCAATCAGGACCAGGATATCTGTTATTGTGCCTCGAGTTCTCGGTACTAGTTATCAGTAACAGACAGGCACTGGATATCACAAAGCTGACGGGGTGCACCGTCACATGGTGAATATGATGGGAAATGGGTAATCACAGTTCAACGCCAAGATAGTTTTGATGCGTGTGGTTTGAGGAAACCGGCCAAATGCCTGTGTTGCTGTGATATCACAAAGTCCATGATGCACTGATATAAACTAAGCGTTTGTCGTCGGATGTATCACTATACATTAGTTTCTGTACCTTCCAGTCGGATGTAATTCATCGTAAACGTGATACCAATACGTATGCTTATCTTTTGAATGAAGCCTTTCAGATTGCAAACAAAATTACAGCATTCAAACACTACTCTCTCGCGTTGACCTCGATTCGTGACCTCAATAACATATACCTGGTTGCGTCCTTCAGGAGAAACCCCTGATACGTTTAATTGGATTTTGTAAGAATAGCGATCACCATTAAAGTGGCCATCACCAAGTCTAGGAATTCCCTGAGCTCAAATTTAATTTATTATTAATAAAAGACAATAAAAGACAAACGATGCCGATGATATGTATATGACTGCACAGGCGTCCCTCATATCATAACCATTTCGAAAATAAATGCACATATTAAATTAACCGAGTAAAAAAAGAGAATGGCGATGGTGTCTCCAATTAAACTTGATTTATTTCGCAAAGTGACCATGATTTAAGAGAACGTTAACGTGATTTAAGGTTCGCAAAACAGTACCCACCATGTACATTAATTGCAAAGTATTCCAGTGTTGCTATCTGGTTTCTTGACTGTCTATGGTTATTGTCAGCTATTAAGCAATAATAAAGAACAAGTTGCAACATAATATTGGGAAAGTGATCTTCCCTGACACGACATCGTAATCTGGTGACGTAAACGCTCTTACTCAAGATTAAGAATAAACGCAGGGCGTTCATTCGCAACACCTGCCACAGGAGACCATAATATCCTTTCCATTCAAAATCGTTTCCATTGTCAAAGTCAATATGAGTCACTCAGTGATTGCGTCACCCAGAGGTAAAAAATCGATTGCCTAGAGAGCTATGGGTGACGTAGATGATTAACAAGAGGGGTCAACGACAATGATACGGACGATGAAAAGATTTCGAGGAATTCATTAGTCAGCGACGGTCGTTTCCAAATTATAAAACAATAAACTCAAGCGTAATTTGCTAATCTTGTCACGGAAGTCATGCTTGATTAGCATGTATTGTCTGTGCTAACGCTAACTCTTTTGTTGATATCCTAAACATAAGTCATCCCTCGACAGAGGGACTGTGGCTAAGCAGGATGTTTTATTTTCCTGGCGCAGGGTTAAGTCATTATGGGCAATTCCCTCGAACGGGAACAAGTACTCACAGAAAAACCTCACTTCGACGGCAGATTGCGCAATGCTGATAATAGTAAGATAAAATTATGCGACCTTGTTTACAGATCATTCTCATTTGGTTATTTCCCACTCTCAAACTGACTATCTTGTCACTCCACTCGTGTGCAAACTGCATGCCTTATTCACATGATAGCCATTACACTGAAGCCATTACTACAAGGCTTAGTTATACCTGAGGTCCCCTCTCCCCCACCGTCACGACTGCTGTATCATGTCATGCCACACTCGGGAGACGTGTTTTAGCTAAGGTGTTCCTACATTCCAGTATGTGGGCATGTATTGGCAACGCAATTCTAATACTATACTACTCACTATCCTAGCGTAAATTTCTATGTCGGCGTCAATTTACTGTCCTTCTCAATCCTAGGTTCTCGCATTAGCGAATATTTCAACAGTCTATTAACAATTTGTCATTCTTTTGTTTTCCATTGAATATTTCATCAAGTAAATAATATTTATATCAGATAAATCTGATAATTGAAGGGGGCTTTAAGCATGACGACATCAGAACGGGAATCCCCTCCGACGAAACTGAGTTCTCAAAGGCAATCGTCACTTTCACGGTATGGACTGTGTGATTTAATGGTACTCAAAAGAGTTGTGACCTTCCGGCCGTGTCATCACAAAGACGGAAAGGCATTTATTTCCCGCTTTTCAAATGAATACCCTGTCGTTCTAGCCATACAACAGTATGCGCATGCCCATTCCGCTCTACGATACATGGCAAGTCATTGCACGTGAACTCCTCCATGAACTGTAGAGCAGAGAAGAAACTTTAAGCCCGTTGAATCCGTTTAGATTTTTTAAGTATTGCAGAAAGGAAAGAAAGCTCAAGCCCGTTCAAATACAAATCTGATTTTATTGATTACATTCATATTTAATAACTATTACATAATATTTTACTTAGATAATAAATGCATTCTCCACCTGTGACACTTGTAGTGAAAAGGTGTTTTAAAATTTGTACTCTGTCTAATGCATATTTATGTTGCTTTAAAAATGTAGAAATGTTACAAGAATCAGCAATATTTTTTATTTTTCTATATTTTATGTATTCAGAACCAACAGGCAAAATACCCACTTACAGGTCTCACAGTAAAAAATAATATAGAAAATATCAATAAAACACTTTTTTACAGGTACACATTTCTAAAAATATGTTTGATAGTGTGACCGACTGACTAAGTTATTGAAGATGTCAATAGAATTGTGTTTACACACTAGGTAATTATAAAAAAAGACATTGATCTCGGAAGAACAGAAATTAAACGAGATCTCGTTGGTTTGAAAGCCTCTGAATGACGAGAGGTCCTCATCGCAAAGTTACTAAATAAGGTGAATCAACCTTTGAGTGAACAAACCTACGTAAACAAGCAAGGTCAGCCACGTTGCGACGAGAGTTACTGAGCCGTTGAAGGTGAAAATATTCACAAAAATGATCATATTGTTCTGAAGCTTAAGATATACTTTGTTTGAAAGAGAAAAATTTAATTAACTTCTTCTGAACATTTTCAAGATTTTCAACAACATAATTTTGGTTCGGATAACAGACAGGTGGGGGGGACATCTTTAAGATTTTACAAAGTTGGAGAACAACAAAATCTGCAAAGCCCCTCCACTGGAGAAAGATTTATTAATGCGACTTCCGAGAAGCCTAGAATTTTGTGAGATCTACTGACAATGGAATTAGTGTGGATTTTGAAATTTAAATCCGATGTCAGGGTTATACCAAGATCTTTGACTGAAGGCGGGCGTCGTAGTATGCCGTGAAGTTAATAATCAGAAACAAGTTTGTTTACTTTTTTGATAGTGAAGAATATCATGACACAATATCTACAAACATGTAAAGTGGCCTACCATTGTCAACAATTTGAAAACGAATATGGATACATGTTACGTGTATTTTATAAGAAAACAAAACACACAGGAAGGGATATATGTTAAATCTACCAATTTACTATATGTTACTGCCAATGTGAGGGACAAATCACTCCAAACAGTATAATGCAAAAGGAAACCTACCGAACAAAAGAAAAAATTGAACAAAAACATTGATACCAAGCCTGCATACCCATTGGTGAAAAAAACTCGCCCTTTAAACAGAAAATTTGTTTTTTCGTCGTTTAACTCTACAAATGATAGAATCCCTTATCATGTCAATGTCTTACGTAATAACAATATTTTTTATTTTAAAACTTGTTGTGAAAGCAACATAATGACAAATATCGAAATAAATAGAACTGGATAGAAAAATATTGTTACTTTCAAATTCAAGACAGTCTGATACATCCATTATTGAGAGATGAAATGAACACAGATACAATGATCACGTGGTAGTCACGTTGATTTAACTGAGTGATCTAATATAAAATCATAATTCTGTATTCACTCATTAGCACACACTTCTTCACAGTCTGAAAAGCAGTAATTTCAAAGTCCATTATGTGTTCTGCGGAAATGCGTAAAGTAATAGATCGACAGATGTGCAGTTAAAACTTTCAATCTCGACTTAGTGTGTTGAATGCCACGTTCTCAATTTTGGCAGTTTGTTGGCAGTACGGCTTGTTTTATAACAGCTTTCCTTTTTATAAGTTGTGACCTAGCAGTGTGACCTGGTGAAGTACGGTGCTCGCTCTTAAATAAATAAGTACAGCCTCTTTGTCATTATGGTACTGGTACCACGATGGCGCTGTCCTACTAGTTCTCAAAGTTGACGTTTTCCACAACCTTGAAAATCTTCTGGTTGCATGACACCTGGTACAGGAAGAATTTCTCCAGAAAACAGCCGGTTTGGCTGTCATTCATGTGTGATGGAATCTCCCCTGCGTCTCTCTGCGCTTCTTCGTCGGGGTTTTCGCCGCCATCCAAGACTTTATCAATTGCAAGCTACGGAAGAAACAGCAAAACAGGCGTTAGATGACTGATTGAATTGGTTGATTTGAGTCTCGTTACACACAGGATAGCAAAACTTGTTTTTGCTGTATGATAGTTTGGAAAATCGGAAGATTCAGACTAAATCGCCACACAAAGTAAATCCACATACGACTATCTGCTGATGACGAGTTGGGTTTTGATTCGTTTTCGTCTTTAGCTGATCTGTGAAATCCATTTTAGGCAACTCAGTCTTGCAAAATGCTATTGACACATACGCACATCTTAATCGACAAAAAAAAGATACTTACCAAACTGTGCACAGCTGTTATCATCCGTCTTGCTCTGTACTTTAAATCGTGCATCAACTTGACTTCTGCCTTCCTTCGTTCCTTTTTCAATTGTGTCGTCAGAGCCTTCAGCCACGTTCTGTAGACAAGTAGGTCGCGCCAGTGTTGACGTAACAGCTCTATTGCCTGTATGGGAGTAAATACAAGATATATAGGGCATGAGTGTGCGACTCAGTGAACGTAAGGTTATCTTTATTACTTTAAATTAAATATGTGCGGTGAATGAAAGTTTTACGCGTAGTACATGTATACTGTGTATAGGCTTATAACGCGCAAAAGCTATCATCATACGGTCAGAACAATTGCTCTAAATCATTTTTTACGTCAATAATTAAATTTATTATTTTGCAAGATCAAACAGTTTTCTCCTCGAGGTGGCTCAGTTCATTAATAGGTAACATGTCAAAAAGGTCTCATACTGGGCTGTCTTACCGTTTTTCTGTCTTCGATGACCTGTTCTGTTGGTGCTTCGGGTAAGTGCAGCTGTTCGGCACCCTCCTCTGTCATGTCATCTGTTACATCTTGATTTTCCATCTGGAAGAGAAATCAGAAAAGTTCATGAAGTTGGGTTTGTTCTTTGATGTGTGCGGTGACGTAGTAATGTATGGGGAACCAACTATGAGCACTATGATAACGTTTATCAATATTTCAAAGTAATATTGGTGGTGGTGGTGGTTGTTGGAAATTGTTTTCGGGTTGTGCTAGAATTGGTTCAAGTCTGCCAATTTTGAAAAAAATAAGAACATTTGCAACGGTTTCTCTTATGTCTCTTCTAATTCATTCAGACCTATTTGAAATTTGTCAGCCCAGGTCAGGTTTTCCGTTGAGTCTGCGCAGTAGTGAGTTAGTCCAGTGTCGCACTCATCGTGTTCACCCAACTCACACGTTTCATATGAAAATAGAACACAAATCATCGCGCAAACCCCACTATCAAACGCGTTCCAAATTCACAGACTTAATCAAGTCTAGGGTAGTGCCGACGAGCTGTGGTTTTATAGTGATTCTTTGGTGGTATACGTAGCAGTGATGTTTGATGGTGTTAATTAATTTTAATCACCTGGTGTTGAAGCTTCTCGGAATACCGGAAAACAAAATTACAGGTTTACACATACGAAGTGTTTTACGACCAGGATAATCATTCGTCGGGGATAATCTTTTAAAACGAACGCGGGCGGGCTCATGTGACGGTAGAGGTATATCCCCAGCTAAAAATGAAAATAGTGTAATGCAGTTATCCGGATAGTAATTACTTGGTAAGTTGCCAAGTTTCAGGTCGATTTGTTTTGTCATTTCCCCTCCCCCCTCTACTACCAATGGTTTTGTCCACTGAGTGAATTGAATAAGGCCAAAGTAATTAAATTCTTTGTTTTGTGTCCACTCTAAATGGGAAAAGGTACACGTCTAAGCGGCTGAAAAACACACACAAGAAAATTAACACAATGTAATTTGATTGCAGTAAATAAAAAATTGTAACAAAATTTTTAGTTCAGAAAAGCTAAGCGGTTATGTCCTAAAATGTCCTATTCAAATACATTGTGTGTGTTTTTCATGAAAACCTTAAAAACCTACGCGGGTGGGGTCGCAAAACAAAGAATTTAATTACTTTGGCCTAATACGCCTCCGTATATGGCCATGAAGGCCAACGTACCATCCTGACCATTGTATTCATTGCTGAGGCAGTGCAGTACATGTAAACATACCCTAAACCGTAAACGTGCAGTCGCGCGTCTATCAGTACTTCGCCACTAAACAGTCCAGTCGCTCTCCACGATAGGAATGGGTTGAATTGTGACCATGTTTAATTTTTATAAAGAATTTGGTAGTAGCTACATTAAAAACACAGGCGCTTGTGGGCTGGGTAGTCTACTTGACCTATCGATCGCGTAGTAGTACTACTCGTTGTTCTGCCCTCTACCGCAGCATCCTCTCGAATAATAATAATTGAGTTTCGTTCAAAACAACTTTGAAAGTGCCTGAGCGTAGGGCGTGTTAATATAGGCAATTCGGTTCACTGCTCGAAGGCCTTGACCGTGTATTGCAAACCACAGTCGCGAGTGGAGTGATACGTACCGGCCGCCGCGTACTATGCATATAATAATTATTATATGCATAGTACGCGGCGGCCGGTACGTATCACTCCACTCGCGACTGTGTTGCAAACTGGCGAAATTGAACCACGGGGCGGTTGTGAACCGAATGAACTGAGCGTAGCTGTTACGTTACACATGACATGCACTCGAAAACATTATTGAACCCCTCCCCACCCCTTAGAACAAGACGTACCGGGGTAGGGATTTCAGTTCTATACAGCATTTGGGTTTGTTACTATAAATCGTTGATTTAAAGGTAGATACCACACTTAGGCCTGTACATTATAGTAGCAATAGTGAGTCATACACAACTTGTAAAATCTCAGTTCGATACTTACAAATTTTGTCTTTGTGTCTTCGATGGCTTGTAACAAAACCTTCGCACTTGCCGAAAGAAGTTGTAATTGCCCATCGTAATCATTTGGGCCAGAACACTGCAATACACTTTTAACCTTCCTCGAGAGCTTCATGTTGTAGGCTTATCTGTTTAGTTATGCCGACAACTGGCGCGCGAGATGTATTTTATATGCGAGCCATGGGGAAGCCCAAGTGCTATTTTTAGAATATGACGGATCAGCCGGCCTCAGACTTCAGAAACGATCGATAGGGGATTGTACGCATCATATCAAGGCGCCTACGTTAACTTGGAAAACACCCGCTTTGCAAGGAAAGTATATTACCTACAATACCATATAGATTAAGAAAAATACAAAGAAGAATAAGAACCCTAAATTCGGTAGATATTTCATTAAAAGCAACGTATGTACCCCTGCATCTTCAAACCGATCGCGACGATCGTGTACTACTCCAAATTCTCTACTAACACAATACGCTGTTATTAAGTTTGACCTTTATCAAAGACATGTTCGTAGTAGTCTTGGTCGTTATTGGACGATGATCTTTAATTGCTCTTAAAGATGACCGTGTAACACGCAAGTGTCCATGGGTAAAGAATTAAGACAGTCGGAGACAAAGACTGCAGCTACTATTCATGAACGATGATGCGATTTCAATATGCGTCGAATGAAGATAGTGACCCCAAAATTTTATACGTAATGCACATACAGTGAAGTCAGGCCAAGTACATTCAATGTGTGATAGGGATCAAACATGAACCTCGTGCGACTAAACCATACAAGTAAATAGCCGCAAAAGCTTTAGCGTCCGTCACTTCGACAGATGGAAATGCGATGTTGCAATTTTTATTTTTCACCGAATATTTTAAACTTTAACACATCATGCAGCTATACTGGATGGTCGGATCACGTTGTGTGTGTCAATTAAAACCAGTTTTGACAAGTGTATAGACTGGATAAATCCGGATTTGGTACCCCAGATAGAATGAGAAAGTATCCGATAAAAAAAGTTGATGATGGCGACTTTGGGATGTACCCTAAGGCTATCCGCTATATCAGGGGGACTACGATACCAATCGAAATCGCAACCGCGGGAGAAACTCGATGACGAGCCTCTGCCTAATTAACTGCTTTGAAATTCGTCAACGTTTTGTGAGCACAATAGGTTTTACACAGATTCGTGATCGTAGCAGCCTCGGATTTTTTTCATGATTTCTGATGATAGGCTTAGTTTTCACATCTCCTATTTAGGTCATGATAATATACAATGAACTGCGAATTGAAGTTAATTTTATCTTGTGAACTCTGATCTGTTTCTTGTAATCCTTATTTACATAGGGATCATGTGACAGTGAATTTGAATAACAGCTCAAAAATATGTTTTTCCTTCCCCTATACAAACGCTGCAGTGTTTCCAGTTGAAACTTACAAGGTCACAAGCTGTAGTGTCACAATCTTGCCAAAGTGCCTGCGATTTTTGTCTGAGGCCCTAGATCGTTTTCTATTGCCATGACAATGTTTTATCCGTTCCCTATTCTAATACCTTTAACAGTCCTTATAGAAAAAAGCACAGATAGAAGAAACCCGAGACATGCTTTTCAAGTTCATGGTGCTGTCGAGCATTGGTGCTAATTTCGACTGGAAACACCTAGCGTTTGTACTGGGGAAGGGAACAATATTTGTGAGAGGTTTTTGAAATTTACTGTCACATGATCCTTATGTAAATAATGACTACAAAATATAAATCACTGCATTCGCAATATTTAGGCTTTCAGAAAGAAATATACTTTAATGGGGTGACAAGCTTAGTTTTTGTTGAGAATTCATTGTTTGAACGGTTCAGTGGCTTATCCAGCATCCTCAAGTATGACCATGCTTTGTAATATGAGATAACTTCAAAACATTTGAGTTATCATGACACCAAAGTGCGGAGAAATTCTAGATGCTGCACATGTAATAATTATACGATGATGATGATGATGATGATAATGATGATGATGATTATGATGATGATGATGATGATGATGATGATTGGATGATTGCCCTATAGTTCCCGATCAGTGTCGCCCTTACGGAGTTTTGCTGGCGATGTTGACGATTGCAGACCAGCTTCGCTGCGAGCTAACTTAACCGCGTCATATGCGACCAGCTAGAGATATTATAGAATTCAATATTCACCCCTACCGGATGGCACTGGATGGCATGGTAGTACGTGGAAAAACAATCGACCGTTTCGAAAGAAGAAGTAAGTCATTAGAAGTATGTAAAATTTTTTTTTTTCAAATGCATCCCCTAACAAACTCAAAACTCGTTCAAATGGCCCCCTTCCGACTTGCTATAACTTTGAAATCCCCCTCAAACTAAAACTGGCCTGATTTTGTAATGGGCAGCTTTTGTCCGTGTGTGTGTGGGGGGGGGGGGGGTCCGTGAGAGTGTGTGTCTTCTCTTCCAGGGAAGGAGGGCGCTGTTTTGACATATTTTCTCTGGCAGGAAAACTTCATCTTGTAAAACAGAAAAAACAGCGATCACACAGAAAGGTCTGAAACAGGATGACTTCCCTCACATGTCTGGAAAACTGAACATAATCAACATAATTGTGTAAAAGGGACATTGGCTGTACCTTTTGGCCAGTTTTTCAGTACGTTTTGTTCTGTGTATCAACTGCAGATTCTCGTTCTACTCCCCAGAGTATGCTAGAACACGGTCCCTCCACAAATATTGTCTGGCAAAATACTCTGTATATGTGTAAAGACCTGACTTGAATTCGATTTTAAACAATAACAATGCTTACTGTACATACGTGGTCAGAACAATCATAATGTGTCAAGGAGTAGAACAAGAAACTGCAGTAAAACTAAACCACAAAGATTTATCTCATAGTTGCAGCTGTAAATGGAATAAGGTCATTCTTCGGTCATGTAAATGGCGCATTTTCACCCATAAATCTTTACTGACAGGCTGGTTAGAATGTGTATACAGTGCAGCACTTGTGTCCCATAAAAAGTTACCCTGTGTGACTGCCACTGTTCAAGTACCGGGATATGGAAAGGGGTCCTACAAGTTGTCAACAGTTGTCATTTAGTCTTTTACAACTTTCAGCTCAAACATTTGGTGTCCCGTCCCCGGTAGAGAATGCGGCAAAAGTTGTTAAAGGGCTGTTTCATAAATACTAAATATTGTACATTCTAACAAGAGGCTCACTGTGATCTCTGTACTGCTCTATAAAAACAAAATTGAATATTTCTGCCGACACACAGAACAAAGAGGTTGGAGCAGTTCGAAGTGACTTGGGCTGATAAACATGGGTGTGAGAAAGTGCCTGTATGTTTGTATACGTTCTTCACAACAAAATACCCAACAGAGAATGTTTGTTCTCCATACAATTTATTTTTTGCGACTTTTCATATACGAGATGACCCGACACATAATATGTAATATCAATCAGAGACAGTTTCGTTTCGAGTCCTCTCCTTCAATTTACCAAATCCTTTCGAATGCCCCAACATCTCCTTGTTTTTTTTTTAAAATTACTCTCAATTCTCCCGCGCCCATCCTCCAGCGGGTGTTTATGAATGCAGCCATAGAGGAAAGCGATGGCTGTTCGCGATTGGTCCGCGGTTAAGATTTGAAGATAAATTACGATGAGGGAGTCGGATTGTTTCAGGTCACCGATAACGTGACGAAGGTCGTCCAATGGGGACAGGTAGTTTCTGTACCTGCCCACTTAAATTTGATTTCCACAAGGCCGTGTTCTACTCTGTTATCCGGCACACTGACCAGTCTCTTCAATTCTTTTTTCTTTCTTTAATTTTTTGCCCAATGAACTCTCTACGATCAGAACAGACAACTAATTGCTTTCATAGTCATTTGCGAATATTGAACAAGGTGAAGTTGAAAAAACAATGCCATGCCATTCATTAGGGCTTGGCAGTCACGGTGACTGTCAACTTACCAATGATGATTCACTGAAGTGATAATCCAAGGATACAATTTTCGTTGAAATGTCGGGCTTTAAATGGAACCTGGCCGGAAGTCTGACGTCATTTGACAGATAGCACTAATAAAATTCAAGCTTCCCTACTTTTGTCCCTGAATAAAAATCTCTTCATTTTCAACTCCATTTAATTTGAGCACCGGTCGACATGCCTTTCCAGTGACCCACGGGTACGAACAACTACTGCTAGTTTTCAAACAGTAAAATAATTATTAGAGCCATGGCGAACCCGTTCCCTTCAACATTACAGACACAATGTCCGTTATGTGGAGCGAGCATGGTAGAAATCATTCTCGCACTCTCTCTGTGACGACAGAAAACGATCAAAGTCTCCGCGAACGAAAGGTGACGTACGACGACAACGCTTTGCCACGTTTCTCTTGACAGCCACACTAACTTCAGAGGGACGTCCCTTATGCCAACTAACGAAATCAAACTGCAATAAGCCGTGAGAATGATGCAACCGACCGAAATATACATTAACACCGGGCTCCAAGTCCCCGGGGCCGTCTGCTTTTCTTCAAGAGCATCGTATTGTCACTCCCTGAAAGCAAGGTCCACGTGAGTATGACATCATGCGCTTGAGAGCGCTGACCGACGTCTGTGTGTATACTATAGCCTAGTTGAATTCAAAGGTTGCCCCCCCCCCCCCTAATGCAATGACAAGAAACAATATACTTGTTAAATACATGCGAATTCGACTGGCCCCGTCACTCGCCTTTTTCCGGCATGGCTATAGCTGTGAGTCATACAACAAATCCAACTACTAACGCAACAGTCTGCTGCCAAAGCGTATCCTTCAATTTACTCTACTTTGATATTTGCCCATGTGCTTGGAGCAAGTCTAAATGGGAATACAGAAAACGCCTTATTAAATATCAAATGACATCACAATGTGACGTTTCAGTGGAAAGCCCCGAGCCTCTGAACATTTTATTTTTTACATCCATGGTCAGCCGAACTCGAGAATGGTGCAACCATTGACCCTAGAGACGGTCTAGGGTCTACGGTGCAACGGACCGATACACATGAATGCTTTGCTTCATTAACGTACCTTCTCGTAACATTTTCATTACTACTCATGTAGTCAAACTATCCAATGCATGAAATGCCAGACCCACAAGATGTCAGATCAAAGTGTTGTATTTCAAAGTATACAGCGTTGCGGTCTCATAAAAAACACTTACACATGAAATGACGAGAAACAATACTTTTGAATACTGAGAATGCAACCAATGTCATCAAATGACATCACGTGACTTCACCGTGGAAATCCCCTCTGAACAAATACATGTAATAATAGCCGACCAACATATCCGTGCAAAAAGCCCTCTGTGATGACAAACATAGGAGGACGCGCATATCCTGTAGAAGCCCGCTTTTCACCGTATAGGTCAAGGGTATCTTTAGAATTCATCTGAGTGATTAAAGCTTATAGATAATTAAATGAGCCAGAGATGCTCATGGAAGGAAGGGGGCGCAGCAAACTTGAACGACACTGTCGCTTTTATGTAAATTGGCGTTTGCGAGCGAGTCTTCCTCCGGGGAATGCGTACATACCCTTCATTTTGTTTATAGTGAGCAACTTGGAATAAGGCCAAACGGATCAGGCCGGACGAAGGACTTGATGTAATATGTATATTTTTGAAATGATGAAATCCCACGCGTCTATAGGATTTTCATGCCTTGCAAGGGTATTCAAAATACTCCAGTTAATAGGGCATCAAAGAGTAACTGTGACCAGGAGATGATACTGAAATTATTCTTGTATTCTTATTCGGTTTCTTATTCATATTATTTTATGTTGAGACACAGAGAGAAAGTTGGTAATTTTAGCCCAGGTGATATTTATAGAAGTTTAAGTATTTTGATAACATAGTTCAAGTTCGTGATGTCACCTACCGAATTTTGTTAAATTAGCATAAATTTGCATCTGCAAATTGCATGGAATTTTGTTTTCCCCACTTTATCAAAAACACTTTCCTAAAAAACGATTGTACAAACATTTGTCTAGTTTGATATAACCTTTGAAATTTTTGATTGCAAGCAAGCGTGTTTGTTGTTTATGGAAGTATTTAGCTCAGTACGTGTAGGGGGGATATTGGTACACTGTACCCTCGGACAGTTTAAGTACAAAGTCTAAGACAGTATGTCTCTGCATGGGAGGGGGATGTCAAAAGTGTTCATTTATGACCAGAAACTGATATCAAAACTCTTTTTTTCTACAAAATGGTCGCTAAAACCACATGAGCCTCAGACTTAATGAAAAATAAGTAAACAGAAAACAAACAAACACACAACACACAGGAGAAAAAAATAGATGATCAAAAATAATAAAAGTAAACAAAGAAACGGATAACTGAAAATACAAGGATATTAATAAACTAACATGTAGGCTGATGAAAAATATATCACAAATATGTCCTGCAGAGTAGTAATTTGACTTTTCATCAACGTTTGAAATCGCCTTGCAATGGAATGTCAATTTTCTCTCAATTCTCAATAATAGCAAAAAATTGAGGGGTGAGGGACCACTGGTTGGTTCCTAGGGATGTCCTCATTGAACATGAATGCAAATACTTATCAGTGATTACTCCTTTAGTCAAGATTCTTTAATATTCTATTCTTATCTGTGATTATTTATCAGACTACTCACTCAAACACAACTATTCCGTGGCAGGGTGTCTTCATTTTAATCTTTACAAGATCTATGAAACTAATTTAGTGTTTTTTTTCACAAATTCACTTTTTTTAGAATATAACTGACATCTGAGTCATTTGGTGTTCAGTTATGTTGCCAAAAACATTTAAGTAACATGGAAACTTCATAAGAGTCTGTCATTTGTAACAATTAAGTATGCACACAATATTTTTAAGTCTCAATTCTCAAGATGGCTAATAGGTAACTGTAACTTACGTGCCTTGAGTTTCGTAAATATATATATATATATATATATACATATATATATATATATATATATATATATATATATATATATATATATATATATATATATATATATATATATATATATATATATATATATATATATATATGATTCTTATGCACGTATAGTGTAAGGCTTTGTAAAGGAAATTGTGTGTTTGCCATACTTGGTTTTTTGAAAAACCTACCAGCCAGCCAGCAAAAAAACACAAAAAAAAACAAACATTAAAAAATACAACATAGATCAATTGCATACACTTTAACTTTCCCATAGCTTTATGGGCCATAAAGATGAAAAATCATCTGTTTCATTTACAATGCAGTGTTTCTGGTGCTTTGTATAAGTACAACAAGCATACTTAGAGTTAGGTGACTGTAACAAGATCTCAATTATGAATTTCAAAGCATATTTGCGACAAATGCAAAAAGATGTAAATTACATAGATAGATAGATAGATATTTATTACAGTAACTAGAGACATTACACCAAGCCTCAACGGGCTTATTAGTCACTTTTAGAAAATGGTACATTTTCATATGAGGGACTGTGCCCAAATACATGAGAAAAGAAAACATTACAAAGACTTCTTGTCTTATATTATTATAGTGGGAAAAAGGTAAATGACAAAGGTTAATTCTTACCGTTTTTCGTATAATATGGGTTGTCTTTTCCCATAAGCCCTGGCGATAAATTTCGCCGTGCTTCGACTAGTGTTTCTAATTAAGTGTTCCAGTTTCTGTGTATCAGTAAGATCTTGAAAGCCATCGATATGATTTCCAGCAATACCAAATAAATTCTCACGATATTCATTGTATAAAGTACAATGTATGAGAAAATGAATTTCATCTTCAACAGCATTTTGTTCACAAAACATACACTTTCTGTCCTGTAAAGCTTCCCCTCTGAATCTTCCTGTTTCTACCCGTAATGGTAAGATTCTAAAATCTAAATTGAGCCAAGAAAGAACGTGTACTACGATCCAAGTTACATGAAAAATATGACTCCCTTCTGTAAAGTGATTTGAACTGTCTGTAAGTACATAATTTTGGTATATTATTTATATTGTTTGACCACGAGTCTGCTGCATCAACAACAAGTTTCTCTTTTAAATTACGAATATCACAAAGACCTCCATTGTCTAGAACATCAATGTCTACAGAATCAAAAATTTCATTCATTTCGAAACTCCAATTATTTACACATAACGAGTTGTCCCACATGAAAACACGCTTACATAATCTATTGTCATCCATTTTTACAAATCTATTCCAAAGTCTAGCCATATTTACGTAATGCCTAGTTTTCAGAGAAACCCAACCAGTGTCTCCAATCACAGCTGCAGTTGGTGCAAATCTATGTACACCGAGAAAAAATCGCAGTGCTATGATTTGTACTTTGTTTCAATGTTTGTCATTGTTGAAGCCCCAAACACCTGAGCAGTAATCCATTATCGGAACCACACAACTATCAAAGAGTTTTGTAAATGTTTGGAATCCCATGTTTTTTTATGACTTTAAATTTCGAACAAATGTAACCAAGAGCTCTATTAGCAGATTCTGATAACGACTCTGACATTGCTTTGAAATCAAGAAACTCATTAAAGATAACACCAAGATATTTACAGTTATCAAGATAATCTATCTGTGCTCCGTAAAGATGAAATTTGAAAACACTTCTCTCGGCCAACCTTTTCCGAAAGTGCACAACATGAGTTTTCTTGATGTTTATCGAAAGTCTCAACTTTTTTACATATTACGACGATGTTTACCAAGTCTTGAAGAAAACAAGAATATATTTGAGTTATATTAAGAATGATTAAGGTAGTCAACACTTAATGAAGGAACGCGAGAATTTTACGTAACTTACGTACTTTTTTCGTCACCTTGATTTTTGTATATATATATATATATATATATATATATATATATATATATATATATATATATATATATAATATATATATATAAGTATACAGGTTTCCTCCTGGGAAATTACAGTGCTCGATGCTAGCAGAGCGTTATAAATAAACAATAAATAAATAATAAATAAATAATAAATAAATAAATAAATAAATGACTTCTATCTGAGGATTACAGGATGCATAAAACTTAAGTAATAGATTTCATTACTTAGTACTTGAAGTAATTTATATATATATATATATATATATATATATATATATATATATATATATATATATATATACAATACAATCTGATGACTTATAGAACTGGGTTGTTCAAAGTCCGTATTGCTTCCAATCCCGAGTAGCAATGAAATAGCGACGTTTATATATATCAATCATTGATAGTGTAAATCATCTATAGTGTAATCGATGTTGATCCTTGTCATGTACTGTAATTAAACTTGATATATACCTTCAATGACGTGACGATTCAGACTAGAAATGATACACTGTTAACGGACATTCTAAAGGCATTGCAAAAACTGTAGGTTGCTTGAATACTGGTTGCAGTTTTATACACACAATAAGTCCAAACTCTCAGGAAGTACAGGGCAACTTTTTGCGATGGCAAAACGAAACTTGTCTTTTATGGTTGTCTATCGAAGTTGAACTCATATTGGGCTGGTCCCCAGTCGCTCGTCTTTTCTAGGCAGCAGTTATGGGCTGTGGGCAATCATGTTCATCCCATGATCTAAGAAGCAGCCTACACTGATGCGACATTCTGCAGAAGTTTATTTCCTCAATTTCTTCTATATTGATATTTATATGCCCAAAGACTTGGAGCAAGTCTGAACTCACACTGAAAGGACACAAGATTTATCCGTCACGAATACGGACTTCGATAAGCTACGTAAACACTGCCATAAATGTACACAGGCTTTGATATGAGATGAGACGTTGGGTACATTCTGAGTAAAAGAAATGTTACGAGGAAAAATCACGAATCACGGGTAGGGCTTGGCGTGCATCCAGCTGACACATAAATCTATCGCAACATCCTCAATGTTATACTGGACTGTGTTGTCTACCCAAACCCCTGGTACAATGACACATATTTCAGTCGTTATGACACAAAACTGATTAAATTGTCCTTCAAAATACAATATTTTGCATGAAACTGTTGTGTGATTGCAGGAAACATTGTAATGGTAGGATTTTTCAAGAAATATCATCTCTCGCTGTGGTTCAACTCTGGCGGATTACCGGTTGAGTCAGGCCTCTCCAGGAACCCATAAAAAGGATTCCCTAATATACAAGAATGCAACATTCTTATCAGCATATATTGGAATATTTGGTATAGATTTATTGACAGGAATGCGGTTTTATTATATACTCTCGACGGTGTGTACTGTCTATTGCTTATTCCATGCCTAAAACTTAAAAGGCAAGTTATGCTAACTTTTAATGATTTTTTCATTATTGTTATTTTTAATGTCAATTACAAATTTTTACCTTACTCCCAAAATAATGTTGAAACACCCAACTCCAAAAATAAGGTTGAAACACCCATTATTTAGCTTGTCAAAAAAGCGTCTATATGTGCAAAATGCACTCTTATTGTTTACAGTTGACTTCTAGTCAGGGCCAGAATTCAATTGCCAACAATAACAATGCAGTTTACTCACGTACAGGCAGAGTTGACAAGCTGAATACTGTGTTGTCAACATGCATTGGGGAATAGTGCAAGAAATTATTGTTGACATTGGAAATAAAAATGGTTAAAATATTATCAAAAGTTAGCATTACTGGCCCTTTCAAATTGTCATGAGTTAGGTTCATATACTGGATTTTAGTTTCGGAGTGAGAGGTCAGACAACTTTCCGGCCGTTGAAACATGTCGAAACTTAATATGTCAATTGTCCTGACACCTCAGTGAGTGTAAACATAGACAGTAGAGGGGCCTACTCTACTGTCTGTGGTGTGAAAAGCTTTGATTTATGATTTATGATTTATGCTGTTGATTTATTTCGGTGCAATTGCACAACGCACATTAGCATTTGTAGCGAGCAAGTGGTCTAGTTTGGGGGTGATCATGAAACAAAACGCGCCGTGGACTAGTTTCTCCTTCAATATAACGTCTAACAACTTGGGTTTACATGCGATGATGTCTGTCGGATCAGAAAGTGTCAATCTTTTCATGTTAATCTTCGTTTTCAAGTTGTACAATTTTGCAAAGACTTGACACAAGTTAATTGTTCAACATTATGGAGAATGATTAGTAACATACAGGAATGAGCTTCGACTCTTTCTGAGTGTTCTCCAAAATGCAAGTAAAATACATGTGTAGACATGTGTATAAACATATTACAAAACATTTAACTACTATTTAGGAATTGAGGAACTCTCAACTCTCTTTACTCGGACTCTAGTTCGCCTCGTTTCTGTATTCAACTTCTTCATCAGACCAGCGTCTTTCTCTCTGTATGACGGCTTCGTCATGGCTCTTAACCATCATCTATACTCAAGCAAATCCAGGCAATACTGGCGTAAGGCTTGCTTTGCCATGTTAACCAAAAGACATACTATTAATAATAAAATAGTTATTGATAATTAATAATAATCATCATCATCATCATCATCATCATCATCATCTTTATTTCGATAACGTGCTCATAAATACCTGGTTTTTTAGAGCAAAATATTGAAGATCAAACGTTATTGCAATTTTCTGTGAAAAATTATCATTATGACACAGTGTCAATGCACCTTTCGATTCATTTGCCAGTTCCTTGAAAGGCGCCAAGACGGGTTATCATGCCAAGGTTAGATTGGGCTACATCCCGCCGTCTTCAACATTTTCATCGATACCATGGGTATACAATAAATGCCCAACCACGGCTAACAATCTTCTTCTCTGCCATGTAGGTCAACTTCAGCCAAGCCAGGTCAAGAACCTACCCAACGCGGCTAAAATCCTAGAGCAAAACTCTCTTAAAACGAAAGATCTAACCTGCTCCGAGGCTAAGATTCGAGCAATGCTGTTCTCGGGCAATACCACAAACATACATCACCGTAGCAACAGGCTTTTCCTTTACCTCTTGCCGATCTTTGATTCTTCCGATGTTCCGCCGATTGATCGTGATGGGGTAGCAGTTAAAACTGGCTGAAATGGGGGAATTCTATTCAATTTCGAATGGGTTGAACTGGGTAGTCATTTCACCTTTTTTAGTTCTCTTTCTCAAATTACTGAATTTGAATAGCTGTGCACGATTAACACTTGAGGCTACAACAAATGTTTGGTCCAATTGAAGAATATTCCAAGGGTCGTCATCTCTAAGCAAGAAAACTAAATAAACACGTTAGAAATGGCGTGCTGAATATTTTATGTGCACCCCGCAAACTCAAACACAAAATAAAACGGCAATCGAAACTACAAGGAAGGCCTCGTAAGATGTGGCTTGGCATAGTTGCAGATTATGAGATATGTCTCAAAAGGCCATACTGTAGCTTTTAGTGGCTTTTTAAATTCTTTTGTTTCCAACGTCGGCTACAATTTCATGTTCTAATCCCCAAAGCATGTTTAGGAACACACTTTTGCGCTTGTCAACTCAGCCTATGCATGTGTTAAGTGCATTTGGTCCTGTCAGGACTCAGAAGTCAAATTCACGATGGCAGTGCATTTTACACTTTCAGACGCTGTGTTGACAACACTTGACATTAACATAAAGGACAAAAATAATGAAAAAAAATCATCAAAACTGACAACTACTGGCCCGTTCATCGTGAGCCATTAGAGACCGTTTGATGCACAATCCCGTATAAAAATTAACTATAACTTCGAGTGTTTGCCTGTGTATGACACATGAGTGTTCAGAGTGTATCATGTAACACACCGGAGTGCCCAGTCTCTCTGTAGAACAAAGCGAAATAGTTAGCATGTATTTATTTCATTATACCTAGAATTATGTTAGCGTTTTCATGATTTAATCAGTTTGCGAGCAGAAGTGTTTACAGCGTGTTTTATTGCACCGTGGGCGACACTGTGTGTGCAGTAATGAGCCAGACTGGTGTAGTGACAGGACCAGCCTCCGTATGTCCCCGAGTCACCCTTCTGTCAAGTTTTTCCGCCTGGGAGGGGATTGGAAGTGTATACTTGCGTTGTCCCTGTGTTGTTCAAAGGCGATTTCATTCCCTGACTACGGTGTTTCGAATAAAATACTGTTAAAATAGTATGCAAAGTTATAGGTACAAACATGCAAATTTCAGTACTTATATAGGAGCATAGCCTACGGCTCAAGCAGAATATTAAACAGTACTGCAGAATATTAAACAGTACTGCAGAATATTAAACAGTACTGCAGAATATTAAACAGTACTGCAGAATATTAAACAGTACTGCAGAATGTTAAACTGAAACATAGCAATGATGTCTTGTCATGACTACTTTGTGCATGTTACCGGTCGAAATACTTACATATATTTACGTTCGTCTCTTCAATGACCTGTGAGAGATGTATGGCCTTCCGTCTGTCCACCACAGAACACTTGTAAGATGTCCTTTTTTTTCTCATGGACCTCGTATCATGAATGCGGCCGTCACTTCTTGGAAGAAGTTCATGAAAGCAACAAATAAACTGCAATCGTAAACAAGCCTGTTTACGTAGTAGATTTTGCTTGTCGTCATAGATAAACAAGCTCAGAGTTCATGAAGTGAAATGACCACATCGATACTTGAACTTTGGATGCTCATTTATACATTTTGCATGCCCCTCCCAGTCCGTTTGTTTCCCTATCCCAATCTCCCTTGCTAAAACTATAACACTACTACTGAGAACAATGGACCTATCTGTTTTCGGCTTGAACTTACATATACAAAGAATACGTATAAGGTAAAATAGCTTCACAACAAATTTAGGGACGGCCGCATACTACTTGGCATCGTACACAAACGTACAATTCTTTACTGACATTGTTTTGCTTTACTACGAGATTAAAATGAGAATCGCAGTGTACTTTGACAATGAAGCTCTCAGATCAATTAGATCAATGGGATTTCGGGCTAATCACCATACCTTGAAGTCCAATGATTTAAATATCATCGTTTTGGGTTTGTTTTTGTTTTATTTTCTTTGTTTTTTTGCTTACATTTTTTCTGCTGGGAATGGTAGATTTTCTAGCGGGATTGGTAAATTGTCAACAGTCTCTCTAACCTATGTTTGTTCGTCTGTTTGTGTAGTGTGCCCAATGACAACTAACGTAGGTACGAGCTAAATTTGCACACCATACAGCGAAGCGTTATCGACTAGCGCCACTTCACAGATATGAGATGCAATAAATCGCTGCTGAATGAGCGGAATGACGTAGCAAGTTATCATTCACACATTGTTACGTTGCCCTCTTTATCAGTGTCCTAAGTTTCGATTGCCATATACGTCCACCCCCTGCGATTTCCAGAAACTACCAAATGGGTCCATCTTTGTCTTCCTAATGTTTGTGTGTTGTTTTCGTGGATAGCCCAGTGCAGCAAATTTTGTTGCTCTCGGTTTTATAACTGTGGGCACAGGGACTGTTCAAAGCTAACCGCGGTCCCTCGGACATTTTTGCCGGGGTGCAGACAAAGCAAAATAATCTTTTCCCCTTTTAGGCTAGCCAGAAATATCTCAGACAAGATACACGATACTGGTTATTGAATTCAACACTATTTCTCAACAATAACATAGGGAACTACATAAACAGTCGGTGTTTGCATAACATATTCTGAGTACAGCCAGCGGCGGTACTAAAGTATTTGCAGTTGTTGCAGACGTATGAATTTGCCGAAATCAAAAAAGAAAATCAAAATCGGGCAAAGTAGAATCGGCGATCCTGTGCATTGCTTTGTTAGTCATGTTTCATGTTGTTCTGCTCTGTATCAGTTTGTATGTTCATTTGAGGACCCTGGGGAAGATAAGCATCTTTACTGAAGCTTACCAGGCTACCCTCGTTAAATAAGGTTTAATAAAATAATAAAAATAAAATAAAATTTACGAATTCGAAATCAAAGGTAATGGTTGTTCGAAAAAACTTTACATTTAATTTATGACGAAATTCTGAATGACTCAAAGGATGTTGCTGAAGCGTTCTATGCCATCTGTGTTGCTCCAGTGTTACACTTTACGTAGCTCATTTGCATGGAGATAGGTTAAATCACAAACTGGCTGGCGTGACCTCTGGCAGTTTTACTTTCATTGCTCCAGTCCCAGTTAGTTTTGTGAAAGAGAGTCGTGGAGAGATCTTCCTTATTTGAAGAAAGTAAGTAAATAAGCTGGCAGCGAAAATATCTCACCAGGCTTCTCAAGATCAGCGTTTATTTCGTTCAGACGCTTCGCTATTATTGACTACAATTACATCACACAAAGTATTTTTCCCGATCGCTTCCGCAGTTAACCCCACTCATACTGAGACTCTAACAGTGCTGCCAACAGCTACAGAACAAACTAAATTTCAATATTTTGCTAGTTCTAGGAGAGAAAAAAACGAAAATATGTTTAAATTAGTCCTAATACCTCCCTGCGTACAAACAACGCTATGGTTAAGTAGCAGTCCCTTTGGACATTATTTACGTAGCTCCTACCGCATTGCTCTGGTCAAGATCGCCGATCTGCTTTTGTCGAATAGAGATTATTTTTTGTACAATGACACAATGTTTTGTCCCACTTATAAAGGCGTTCAATCTCGTAGACTCTGACACCGTGCATTGCAGACTCTCCTGTTACGGCGTTATAGTGGGAATATCTCGTAAAATGGTTTAAAGCCTGTGCATGCATCTTCCCCTCCACTGCCTCTGTCCCTATCTTACAGGCAAAAGCGTCTACGTTAAAATGCAGAAAGAACAAGGATGTTACCCACAATGCCTTTGATGACAGGGAAGAATTATGGCTTCTCGCCAAGCTGTAACGATTAAAAGGCCTGTTTTATGCAGATGGACATTAACTGCTCACGCTTAATAAATATGATACCTTCCTTTATTTACATTCAAAAATAGATACGGATACAAGAATATAAAAATACAGATTCAAGGAAAATGACATCATACATACATACATATGAACTATAAAATTAAAATCCTCTGTTAAGTTGTCAATATTTATGTAGCACATATATCCGTAATATGTTCTTTTTAATTACACTTGGTTTAAAACACGTTCTTTTTAAATAAATAAAAAGTGCCATACATTGCTTGAGTCACAGGTAAACTTGTGCCAAAAACACATCAGACCCGCGCCCTTATATCTGAAGTTGTACAATGTTTAGGGCAAACCTGAATAAGTAAGCTTATGTAATAGTATTGGCCTTCCATATGACAAAGCGCATTGCTCTGAAATGAAAGATGTCCACGGCAGGTCCGGGATACAATATTGTCCGGTTTATAGTTGCTGTTGTAAGTTTTCTGGTTAAGTATTTCATGCTCAAAGACACATAAGTTTGCCCGCAAACCGAATTGGAATAAATACTATAGACAGTGTTCTGAAATTTCAATCCAGAAGAATTTGCAGTGTAGGATTTAACGGGATGAAGTTAGCCATTTTGCGCAGTCTCGAGAACTGAAGTTCAGCAAAAGCGGTTTAAATCGAGTCCAGTGCAGGTCAAGTGACGTCCAGGAAATACGGTTATGCATGAATACGGTCACAAATTTGTCCGAGTCTTGCTATGAGAGCTAAAAAAGGCGCGCCTCAAATCAAGGAAATTAATTTTTATATTTTGCCGTCGCTTTATCCAGAGCTGTTACTGGGTAGTTTCTCGTTGCAAGCAGTCCCCCACTGGATCGAAGCATTAAGAAACTTTTCAGTTGCCGAGGCAACGACGAAAGTTGCTTAACTTAGTCTTCAAAATCAATGTTTTGGATGACATAGTCTATAATTTGATTACTGGAAACTTCGTAAAGGTAGTATTTCTCAAGAAACACCATCACTTGGCTGTCGTCGATGTGTGACGGGATACTCGTTGAATCTTCCCTTCTCTGTGAGCGGGATTCCACGTCTTCCGTGATCTTTAGAAAAATGAAGAAAAATCGTGCAATGAAAAGTCTGCATAAGTAACGAACAAACACATCAATGTAGACGTTGTCTTGATGAAACTGAGGTTATTTTATACTCCAGTCAAATATTTTAATACATGCATGTATGCATGCATTTACACACAGACGACAGACAGACAGATAGACAGACAGACAGACTACAGACAGACAGACAGACAGACAGACAGACACTGTAAATACATATACATATGTGTTTGTATTGTGCGTTGGCTTCTTGAACAACGTTGCAGATAATGTAGAAAAGTCACATTTCCCAGAAATGTAAGTATTTTCATGTCATAATTTTTCGCATCCTGTTTCCGCGTCAATTTAACAAGAAATTATGATATTGAAGGCTTACCACTAGCCTGGCTTGTACTCTCACTCGTTTCGTTTTAGTCTTTAACGACTTCATGAGACGGGCATTTTGTCTCCGAACTGTTTGGAACTGTTGTGTAAGAGCTTTGAGCCATCTTCTAAACGTCAGCAAATCGCGGCAATACTTGCGTAAGGCTTGCTCCGCCTGTATTCAAAACACATAGGAAGCGAAAAAATTAGAAAGAATATCTCCTCTCCAGTGTTTGTGGATATCGTATTCACCTACACACAGTCAATCCAGACTATACGCTGGGAGTATATCATCATTTATTTACTGTGATTAAATAGACCATAGACAAGTAGATAACCAGCATCGAATGGTTTGGATAAGGTATGATAAGCATATGAGCTATCTGTTTATTGTTTATGTGGTTATTCTCTAATGAAATTGAAAGCACCTGTTTCTATACATGTACATGTCGTTTCAATCATATCGTTCTTTCATGTAAACGCAAACGACACACATAGGGCTCTATATGTGTCGACTGATATATGTCAGTATAACCACAGGTTCTTGAAACGTTGCCTACATGAGCTATCTGAGGTGACGCCCAGCTTTTAGTGCGTATGGTCACTAAAGACTCAGTGATACTATAAAGTATACTGAACTATAATTGTAAGTAGTATCACTATGAGCTAGCCTGGAGTGCCAATACACACTAATCTTCGCGGATAGATTATCCAGGCAACTGGGCTTCCATAGTTTATTGCACTGAGGAGATGCTGAATACAGCGCCGAATACTACACCCCTTATTCCCATTTCCACACAGGAATTAGTGTAAAATTCCGCGCTAAGTCCCAGGCCTCTGTTGTAAGTGAGGCACAGCTACCTTTATGTGATTTTTGTCGTTAGTGTAAGGTACAATACTCCCCACAACCGTTTGGGATATGGTAGATTATACAAAACTGCCAATACCATTGAATGTAGTGCGAAGGAAAAACCTTTGAAACAAAGCAAAAGTAACGTTGTTCTTGTGCAAATAAGGAATGATATGGCATTAAGAATATGCATTACCTCTTGTCGATTTTCGATCGTAAGTTTTGTCGGTGGGTCAGGTAACTGGTCCGGGAACTCTGTTTCATCCTCTACAGCTGTTTCTGGTTGCTGCAATATAAGAAAAACGTCATTTGTTGGCTTGATCTTTGATTCGCCGTTTTGTCGTTTTTATTAATTCAAGAAAGATGCTGCTGTTTCTTTTTTAATGAACCATGACTGGGAGGTATGTCGCTCGGGGAATATTTCTTCCGAGGACTGTCCTCTTGTTGTGAGCGGGACCGTGTTGCAAGTAACAGGGCCAGCCAAAGACTTGTGAATATAAGCCTTATATTTGTTTTATTAAACTTACCATTCTGGAGTATTTTCAGCACCAAGCCGTTGTCATTCGAAATTTGCCCATTTCAAGCCACATATTTGCATCCCTCTCCCCATCAGGAAACCACCCCCCCTCCCCCACTAAACAGGCTCACCATTATGAAAATTCCCGTCAGCCTTCTCTTTAATTGATCTCGTCATTTTGCCATTCCGATCTGGCAAAGTTGTGAAAACGACGAATCGTGCACCCACCCGTTCATTTGGCTATTTTTCAAGTTGCCCGCTGAGCAAAATATTTCCCAGTGCTATCGCCAGCGCATTGACTCATGTTTTTCTTGGATAGCGGAAATTGCGTCACCACCAAACGTTCCACCTGTCAGCGAGATAAACAAGGTACGGTTTGTCGATAGCTCCGACTAACGGGTCTCACAACCCATTGAACGTAGACTGACCCCCGTCGCTTGGTTTTTCTTGGTAGCAAATACAGTCAGGGTCTACCCATCGCGTTCACCCAATGATCTACGCAACAGTCTACCACTAACGCGATAGTCTGCTGAATTTTATTTCTTCAATTTACTTTGTTTTTTAATATTTATATGACTTGGAGCAAGCCTATATTGAACGAACTAACATGTATATAGTAAAACTGCGAGAACTAAGCATCGACGACCGCAGCGTTACAATGCTGACCGACCTAACTTCCTCCTCACCACGGTCCCTCTGATAGATTGACCGTGGCCTCATGCACCAAGAATGCGATTGAGGAGAGATCGACCTTCCTATATTCAACGTTTGACCTGAAGTGAGGGCAAGCGTGCCCTGCTGGTGGCAGCAAAACCGACAAGGACATTTACCGGCCACAATGGGTTGCATGTCCTTCGTTCTGTAGTTCAAAGTTGACAAACCTCACATGCGGCCAACCATCAACCGATTCAATTTACACACTAATGGGCAGGCCTTTGCTCGGATCACGCTCGGGTGATCCATGGATAACCATACCCAAGTGTACCACACTGCATCGGCCGCGTGAATTGTACGAGATTTATTCAGAATACTAGAGACCCGTGGTACACTCCAGAGAGAGGCCCGGATAAAAATCCGTATGTAGCCACGGCTGTCCATTTGAATTCTTGAAAATTGGCTGAGATACTTACATACTCTATCTTCGTTTTGTCTATGGCCTGCAATAGATCTCTCGACTTCATTTGAAGCAGTTCGAGTCGTTTCTTCGTGTCTCCATTTGGGTCGGGACAGACCAATTGCAAAAGTCTATACATTCTGTCCATTATAAATCCTTAGGTGCCTTGTGTGGAAATATGACCGATATATACTGCGTCGCCGCTGCCAGATTATTATGCCCAAGGATTGCGAATTTGATAGTAGAATTGTCAAAGGTAGTTGTGAGGCACTATAAATGTCCAGAGAGGAATGATGAAATGATATAATTACAAGGATTTGTCCTGCTATTTATGCATGAATGTCCCTTCACACACACCCCTGGGATTGCCCAGTATAAATTTAGAGCATGACTCAGAACCGTGACCCGAATTGTTCAGAACAAAGCCCTATAATCTGAACGTAATACATACTGGGCAAAACAAAACCTCTGTGAAACACTATACACTGTAAGTAAATAGCACAGGAGTACATGTTTGTCACGTGTGTTCAAATAAATCATGATTTCTGGCCGGGACTTTCTGGTACTTAATGATCTGCTTTACTAAAAAAGCTATCCATGAGTAATCATTGATTCTTAAGACTCTTCTCTGTTTTGCCGGATTACTTACAACTCTCTCGCGTGAATCTGATCTTCGACAGTCAATGGTGTTTCGAAGCCAACTTCGTTTTCTCAAGAAAATTCAACCAGAGGCTGCCGCAATATCTACAGTTCCCATACTGTTCGCATAGACATGGAGGTAAAAGGCAGACTACGGTAGTTTTGTCAGCTAATCACAGAGTGGTGGATTTTCGACCATCTTATCATCACTGGTGATTTTCCAGAGGCATGTATACGGGTGGGCACGAATACGGTTCACGGCGAAAGTCCCTGCGAGTGCCGAAGATTCGGGAAGCAGCGAGCCGTCCCGAGTGCCAACAGCTAAATCGAAAGTAAGGCCCTGACTGACGAAACAATAAATGTCTAAAGTCTCTCGGAACATGTGATTTGCATATTTTTCAATCTGCATACCTAAATGAGTAACCAAGTTCCCATCATCTCCTACACTTCCATTCTACTAGATTCCCAAAGCTTGACAGAATGCATGTTTTTCCCGGCCAAACTTTTCCACACCCCCCCCCCCAAAAAAAAAGCTTCATCCGCAAAAATGGCCGGTCACGGTCGGAGCTGTGCAGTTTCATCTCCTGAAATTCAGGCATGCAAGTTCCACAGAGAGAAGACAGAAGAGTGTAGAATGATAACACAGATAGCTTGCAAAGCAATTCGAGAATTCGCAGTGCTGTCGGACTGGCCACAATATATACCGGGGTCTCATTAAGGTAGAATGCGCCGCGATGAAAGATATATTCGAACTCTAAAACGTTTACAATACTTTTTTGGTCGTCATTCATAAGCCCACAAGGGACATTTTTGAGAAAAAAAGGTAATTATTATCTCGTGCGCACAAGATACTATGTTGTGCGCAAGCTAATTTTGCAGTAAATAAAGTTTTCACTGGCTTATTTCTTTATTTATTTATTTCTTTATTTTTTTTTGAAAATAGAAAATTTGATTTTTCCTTTAGAGTTAACACAGGCATGGTGGTCATTTTGAAATTCAAGTGTCGGTAAATTCTAGGTCGCTTTTTGTCATGTACAAAATTTACAAAGTGAATCTCAATTTCTATTTCTGTTCGAGGTGCGAACTCAACGCTGGCGCGTTTGTCATGATTGTGATGGCTGGACTCAAGTACATCTGAGCTAGATACAAAATGAAAATTCACATGGCTAGACAAAGGTAAAGACAAATCAGTGGCAGGCGACTTGTCGGCTAGTCCGATTGGTTCATCGCTTCTCTAGATCTGTTTCACTATCAGGTCGTGACCGAAATCTGTTTGCGGAGTATCATTGCAGGATCAGTTTTCTTCATTTCATTTGTCTTTGTGAAGCTCAGGCGTAGGCGGCAGTTAGTGGCTCGAGATCCGCACTCCACTGAATATCAGCTGACAAAGGGCAGAAGACCGGCCGATTTCGAGAAATTTTGATAAGAGGTATTTCTACGTAAATGTTCTATTCGGGGGTATTTTGAGCAGAATTATACTTTGGATATGGTAGAGAAAGCTTTTCGCAACCACCTCGCTACAAGTTGTCCCCACCCCATGCACCTAACCGTTTTCCCTTTCGTCTTTCTCTCCTCCCCTCAGTGTTTCTTTCAGACGTTAATACACGTATATGGCATGTTTATCGACCTTGTAAAGACCAATTTTCCGCCTCACTGTGCCCTTTGTCCTCAGCATTTCAACCAATGAAGCTCCTTACAGCTACCCCAACTAAAGTTTCAAAAAATACCCCATCGGTATTTTTCACTCTCGTCGTCACATCAGGGGACTCTCCATTGGCCCAATCCCAGAATCAAAGGCACTTCTCTACTCCCCCCTCAATATTATTTTTCTTACAACAACAGAATATTCTACCTGTTCATCCACCGGTCCTGTTTTTGAAATGCCCGCCGAACAGAGTAAAATTTCCCCTCCCACGCATCTTTACCCCGCCCGCTAATACGAATACAATATATGACCACCTTCGCAAAGAAACAGCTTGTGAGTGTCTTTTCCGCGACTCAAGCCGTGTTGACAGCCCACCGTAGTTCACGCGTTCGCCCGACCAACGCATGCAAGAAATCACGACCATGATTTGTGGGTGTTCGCTGGAGTTTTTTTTATAATACTCCTTCAGTTTATTGATAAACCGATTCGGAGAGACCAATTGACAGTGGCAGTTTCGTCCCAGCTCAGGCTATGTGTACACAATTGGCGAGAACAGGTTAAATACCTCTTTCTGTGTGCCCTAAGGTCCCGGCTTATGCTCCAGTTTCTGTTTCAATAATCCTGCGACCTCGTTCGTTGCTGAAGTTGTCTTGCAAAGTGTTGCGACTTGCCAAAGGTGTTCCCGGAACGTAGGATTCAACCTATCCAAGGCCATGCTATTGTGCATACTGGTGTTTATGAGCCATAAATCAAAATTGCGATGAGGTCAATAGGACAAGTACACTTCTTTGGAACGAACCACCAGCTCTGTGAAGGGACGGACAATCAACAGTGCATGAGTGGGGACCAATGAAATGTTTGACGACTGGAGGTTGGACTCTCCGCCCACTTGAAAAAAAAATCCCATTCACGCTGTTCGCCAAATCGTTGAAACACTCGTCAGAAATCCGTAGGGGAATTTTATGAGTGCGTAGAAGTCGCCATCAACTGCAGCAATGCAGTTACTGGGACTGGCACAGTGTTAGGTGTCAATGAATCCGGAAACATTGTTTTGAATCAAGGAAAGGGTCAATGATTGCGCGAGGTCATGGTGAATAATTGTATGATTTCACGCCATGACATGGAAACAAGATAAGCATTTACGTGATCTTTGTGAAATGACAGTCGAATACTTAATCGTAGGGCTTCGATAAGAGAGGGTGCCATGTAATACTATAGTGTTTCTTGTAATGAGAGATTGTGTCTCGCGAAGTAAGGTTCAAAAAAATCTTAGCAAAAAGGCAGGAATGGAAAGTACCATCAAGAAGATGTGGTAAACATACTAGCAAAGAGGCGGGAGCTGAATTCAAACACCGTCAAATCCTTTCTACGGCTCATCGAGTATTCAAGAAAAGCAACGTCGGGTCAACAATACTGATGAGTGATGAAGAGTCGCTGTAGTGACAAAAGGGGCGTGTTTGTCATAAACATAGCATTGTGAAACGTGATATGTGGAATAAGATTCAATGTTGTGCGATCAAAGAATACTTATAGTTTTGACGCTATAGCTGGAAAAGAGACGTCGCCGCATCTAGAAACCGCCAGTTCAACAAGGGACATATGCATTGGAAACACCGTGACTTCACTGTCACGAGTTGGTCGAAACCACAGTCGCGATGGAGGGGCTGCGTCGAAAAGAAACAAATGCGCATTGCACAAGCGCAGTCCCGACGATATGCACTTGTAGTTGTGTACTGCAATGACTGAAAAATAACGCCGAACAAGGAAAACATGACTAGTAGCATATTGGCAGTGGCTTAAATGTCACAGTCGACGTCCACATGGGCCCGTTTTTGCCCTTTTTAAAAGTTTATTCAAGGAAATTTCATCTCGATGACAAAAATATTGGATTGTGGTGCCTAAAGTAATGGATTAGGTGACATCAGTGTCTGTGAAAGTAGAGGGGGTAATTTCTTACATCCTGAGTTCTCATCTTGATATAGAAAGGAAGACAATTCACCAAACGTTTAGCAGTGGACAACACGTTCAATTTCTGTAGGACATTTTATTTCAGTCATTCAAACAAAAACCAAAGTTTTCATGTACTGACTATTTGTGATATAGGCCTGTAAAACAATGCAGTTTTAATGTGTCTGAATGCGAAATCAGCAGTGTTTTCTGTGTGAGTGGTCAATGGCATGTCTGTACATCCACTGAGTCTTGGCGTCTCGGCCAGTATCAGTGCCTTTGTAATGTCTCCCTAACGAATTTAGTACGGCTTTCAGAGAAGAATTTCCAGACTGAACACGACCGGAACTAATCTGGGATATTGGATGTTCATATTTTTCAAACTTCTAAAAAGTGTTAGCCTGGCGGGCTAGGCCTGTCAGGCTATCGATCTGATGAAAACCACAACCGGCTGTCGGCTAACGAGAACAGCAAAGTGCAAGCAAAGTGGAAACGTCGCCATTTCTGCATCTAATTTTAATCAGGTTGTCAATTAACTGCATGTGACTGGTAAACGAAAGAATCAAGTCATTTTGTAGTTGGTGTCAGGCAAAGGCTAAAAACCACCGCACAGTGAAGATATACATGATTCCAGTAACCAGACCAACTTCACGTTGCAGTCATCTACTATTTTCTCTCTTCGAAACTCAAGATTGGTTTTCCTTTGAGTCGTACCAAATGAAGACAAGGCATCAATGTTGGTGGCCCTGAATGAACTCTTGTACAAAAAAAGACTATTTGGGGTCTTTGGGAGAAACAGCCAGCAGTAATACTCACAGTGATATGCAAAAACAGGCGCAAATATTAAAAATTAAAGCCTCCATGGAATTTGTGAATGAAATGTTTTCAAGTCACTACTAGTGAGTACTATAGTGAGTAGTGAATACTAGTGAGAAGATCCGATCGTAAATGGAAGGTAGAAAAAGAACGCCATCGTCGGTTGCACTAGCGCCCTCAGTTGCTTCGATTCGTTTACAGCAATGCTGCTCGCTCGGCCGAATAACAGAAACAGGTTCATCTATCCCCAGTCTCCTGGAGTACATCGTTGTGATAGCATTGGTTCATGATGCCGGTTAGCAAATTATTGATATTATCCTTGGTTACGGCGACAGTTGCAAGGTAACGTAGACCGGCTCCCATTATTGTGGCCGAACAAAGTGTTCGACGATCCGTGCAACTGTTCACAATTGGCAATCGATGTTGATTGCTTTAGGCAAAGTCCCTGCACCCACGGGACTGTGCGTGAGGTTACGGGTGCGACTATAATATTACGTTGTTTGAATTTGCCATTCTTTGCTTTGTGCCACAATGGAAAACCATGTTAGAATTACTTCAACTTTCCTTGATGATGAAATGACTGATCACGAACGAGAAGGTGACCGTTGCACAAAACTCCCGTAATTTTAATTGGCGACGGACATGAGATGACGATAACTGACTTGTTTCCGTAGACCCGCCGGCCGATATTCGGATGTGTGCTTTATTTCTGCGTTTGACGGAAAGACTGTATGACAGAACGAGTTAACACAAGGTTCCATACGTAACCTTGGATATGCTTTGTCGATGCGGCGACGAACAAAAATGTGTACATACACGCTGCTCAAAAGTGATATACCTGTGTTTCGATATCAGACGTTAGTTTTGATATTTCAACCACAGCAAACTGTACGAAGACCATTTTGGGACAGACCACCACGTCGATCTGATACATATGCTGGCATCTTACGGTGAACTGAACGCCTTGAGGCCAAGCCATGAAGGTAAACATGGTATTATCACAGGGTCCAGCGAACAATAAAATATCTTTATAAATATTAAATATTTTGATATACGCAAAGCCTGAACTGCGTGTCCAATTTGTATCCTCACTTTCTCTGTATAATATTCCTAAGAATGCAGTCCCTATCTATTAATTTCCCACTCTCAGCTCCTGTTTCTTATTGCGAGGGACCACTAACGCTGAAGCTAACCGACCTGATAAAACAACCCGATACTATCTCACCACTGAGTTATAAGACAGACCTTATGAGATGTTAGCGAGTTGTTTAAATTTATTCAGGGCGTACACCATTGTCGCTAGTGACTGGTAGCAATAACCACAGTCCCTCCACCCATAGTCCAGTCAAAATAGGGTTAGACCCACCACAAATTGCAACAGAATTTTTTTCTTCAAAATGCATTTTAGAGAGGTACCCAGAACAACATATTAAAAGTTTACTCGAATCCGCCTTGGGGAAATATGCCTAATTTGCATAAATCAAATATGGCGGCCAACCATCCAACAAAATAACATAATTGGTCATATATCACATGTTAAACAAGCTATTTCAGTGATTTCAAAGTCTAAAACTAGTTATTTGGCTCAGGGAATCATTTTGGAGGTATAATGTTTTATATAGGCACTTCATTAATTTGCATAATTCCAATATGGCTGCCAACATTTCTATAAAAGACATTTTCGGTCATATACCACGTATTAAACCAGCTACATCAATGATTTTAAAGTTAAAGGTATATTTCTTTGGCATGGACAAATATTTGTCGAGATGCTATGATTTGCATTGGCACTTTGTTAATTTGCATAAATCCAATATGGTGGCCAACATTTCTACAAAGGACATTTTCGGTCATATACCAGGCATGGAACAAGCAATTTCAGTGATTTTAAAGATTTAATATTTTTCTTCGGTATAAAGAAACACTTTTAGTGGTTCAATTTCTACAAAGGCCCTTTGATAATTTGCATAAATTAAATATGGCTGCCATATAAATGGCCCATTGCTTAATAGCTTCTGATATAAATACGGGTTTGGTATAGTTTTAAGGAATCTATCAAGAAGAAAGTGTTAAGTCCTTGGACATTTAAAAATTTTGATTTTTCTATATATGACGACTGTTAATGATTGTTAGTCTTATGAATAATATACTCTCTTTATGAACATAGCATCAGATTCATCTGTGTACGGCATTTTTGTAATTTGTGTGGGTGTTTAACACTGTACAGTGTCAAAATATATAATCTGTAATGTTTAATGTCGAAAACAGACGTGTTCAGAATCTTCAGTTTTTAATTTAGGCTGAACCCCCTTCTTATTTATGATTGCATCTTTATAAGATCCCCTAGATGATAGGCAAGAAGTCATCACACATATCAGCAAAATACAATAAATACAACAAAGCTAAAAAAACAGAAAAAATGATATGACCGAAATAAAAAATGCCATAATACACAAAAATTAAAATTTTGATCTATTGCAAACAATGTCAGATTCATAAAAACTTTTAGGACACACAAACTTACAAAAAACTGAATACTGCATGCTTTAACAAAGTCTTACAATTAATCCAAACACAGAATCCAACTATTACACAATACAAACAAGTACATCATGAGTCATTTTTCCAAGTGTCATTTTTCCAGATGTACATGTTTGTATCGTGTAACAGTTAAATTCTGTTAGGCTGATGAGTTGTTTGAATTAATTTTTAGCCTTTGCTAAGCATGCAGTTTTCAAGTTTTGTGAGTTTGTGTGTTGATCAAGTTTTTAAGAGTCTGACAAAATTTGTCTGTATTGTGGCATTTGTTATTTTTGGTCGCATTATTTTTTGTTTCTACGTTGTTATTATCTTTGTTGTGTTTATTGTATTTTTGCTGTTATATGTGATGACTTTTTGCCTATCAAATAGGGGATGTACCAAATTCTAAGATGCACTCGTCACTAAGAAGGGGATTCAGTCTAAAGCAAAAACTAAATATTTTGTACGCCACATTTTTTAAAAAGGTAAACATTGATGATTACATGTTTTGACACTTTACAGTATAAAACACATATAAAGACGATTTGAACTAATTTTGGATAATTGGATGGCGAAGTAATGGCAATTTCATATACAAGTTTAATCTCATCTGCTTTTCGTTTTACGTTACACACTTGTTTTTATGAGTAATTTGCAATATTGCAACATTCAGCTATACGGCACCTAACATTTTTGAGAAATTGAAAGATATGAAAATCCAATTATCCCAAATGAGTTCTTATCGTGTTTATAAAAAGCATAAGTAATGCCGTAAACATATGAATCCAATGTTATATTCAGAAAGAGGTTATTATTAGACAACTAACAATCATTAACGGTTGTCATATGTACAAAAATCACAAAATAATTAAAATTGCATGGCTTTCTTACATCTCATTAGTAAACGCACATAAACATATAATTATGTATTTTAATCCGTTCGGAAGTCATATGTAAGTCCTTCATATTCACTTTAACACTCTTTTCAAAATACAATAAATTTATGGAGTATTTTAACGAATTCAGGTATCACAGACACATATTAAAATAAACTTGTATTCTTAAATGGATCGTTATTGTTAGTAAATTTATAGTATATTTTCGACATTTAAAAGAAAATGAATTTTAAAAAGTTCATGGACTTAAGGTGAGGCTGCACATTGCCAATACAGTTTTTTCAAAGGAATATTTCCTATCTAAGATGACAAGGAAACCCATAGAAACTATTTTGTGAAGTGTAATATTTCAGAGTATATGAAGAAAAAAACGACAAGTTTATTTTTCATTATCTATCTTCATTCTAAAATGGCATTGGCTTAAAGAATGACAATCGAAACTGTGCTTAAAATCATGATAAGCAAAATAAAATCTTATTCAAAACGTAGGCATTTTATTGCAAAACAAAATAATTGTTTTGTTATATCGCATTTAAAGAACATAATGTGAAAATTTCAGAATATTTGACCCAGTCAGACTGTACTGGAGTTAAATTCTTTGGAAATCTTAAAATTGGAAAAAAGGGAAGCAGGAAATCGGGTGATTAGCATACATTTGCATACATTAACACTATATCATGCAACTTACGACTGCTTGCCAAGCTAAAAAGTGAATTTTTAATCTTGGCTTAACAAATTAATCACAATTGGATAAATATTTGCAAAAAAAATATTTTGGTCAAAATACGGTGTGTTGGGTGCAGTGTCATCTTAACAGTTTCTTTTTGATATTCCTAGCTCTTAAAACTCTACCAGAACCTTATTTATATTAGAAGCTATTCGGACATTATATGGCAGCCATATTTAATTTATGAAAATTATCAAAGTGTCTTTTAAAAAACTGAACCGCCAAAGGTGTTTCTTCATGCTCAAGAAATATATTTAAACTTCAAAATGGCTGAAACAGATTGTTTAATACATGATATAGGACAATAAATGTAGGTATATTGGCCGCCCTATTGGATTTATGCAAATAAACAAAGTGCCACCGCAAATCATTGCACCTCAAAATCGTATGTCCATGCAAAAGTAATATACTTTTAACTTTAATATCATTGAAATAGCTTGTTTAACCCTTCGACTGCTGTAATTTTTACACCAAAATTTTAATGCAATATTTTACCAATTTCTGTGAACTTTTCTGTACTTTTTTTTCATAATTTTGGACAAAATTGATATCATATTTTATCAGCACCAGTTTTTATCAAAACTTTAGCAAAAAGCAGAAAAATTGACTGTGGAACATTTTACAAAGTTGATAAAAATAGACTTCGGCACTCAAACGATTAATACGTGGTATATGACAGAAAATGTCCTTTGTAGGTATATTGGCCACCAGATTGGATTTATGCAAATTAACGAAGTAACAATGCAAATCATTGCATCTCGAAAATCGTTTGTTGATGCCAAAGAAATATACTTTTAGTTTTGAAATCAGAGAAATAGCTTATTTAACCCTTTGACTGCTGTAATTTTTACACCAAAATTATAATGCAATATTTTACCAATTTCTGTCAACTTTTCTGTACTTTTTTCATAATTTTGGACAAAATGGATACATTTTTCATCAGCTACAGTTTTTTGTCAAAATTTTGGCAAATAGCACAAAAATTGACTCTGCTACATTTTATAAAGTTGATAAGAAATAGACTTTGGCGCTCAAAGGGTTAATACGTAGTATATGACAGAAAATGTCTTTTGCAGGTTTATTGGCCACCATATTGGATTTATGCAAATTAACGAAGTACCTATGCAAATCATTGCATCTCGAAAATCGTTTGTCCATGCCAAAGAAACATACTTTTGACTTAAAAATCAATGAAATAGCTGGTTTAATACTTTGTTTATGACCGAAAATTTCTTTTGTAGGAATGTTGGCAGCCATATTGGAAATATGCAAATTAATGAAGTGCCTATATAAAACATTATAACTCCAAAATGATTCCCTGAGCCAAATAACTAGTTTCAGACTTTGAAATCACTGAAATAGCTTGTTCAACATGTAATATATGGCCAATTATGTTATTTTGTTGGATGGTTGGCCGCTATATTTGATTTATGCAAATTAGGCATATTTCCCCAAGGTGGATTCGAGTAAACTTTTAATATGTTGTTCTGGGTACCTCTCTAAAATGCATTCTGAAGAAAAAAATTCTGTTGCAATTTGTGGTGGGTTAGGTGCCAAAATCTCGTAGATTGACTGGACTACCATTGCAATAACTAAATACTGGAAATTATAGTTTGGGCAATTGAAGACACATGATCATATTACGCCATAGTTATCCAATATGTGGTGGAGGGACTGTGACTATGCATAGCTTCTGAGGTTGATGACACATGTCATGACTTGTAAAGTAAAATATTCTCTTATCACGATTAGTAATTAGAGGTTATTACCCAATATCGCCTGTTTCTGTGTCGTATCAGCACGAGTGTCATTTGCGCTGCGTCAGACACGAGACGAAGTCGCAAGACAAATGATACTCATGCTGACACGATGCAAGGAACTGGCGGTAAAGTTGGGTAATAACCGATTAATCATATACCAATGCCCAGTCTTTCACACATGATAGGAAAGCCTTAAATTTTGAGTTTTTAAAATCGTTACCAATCAAAAACTTTCCTCTTCTTTAAATCTCTCCCGATTTCGATCGTCGTAGAGAGTGGTCAGAGACGGCCATTTTGTTTGTTTACAGTGAGAGTTGCCATATCAACAGGTGTCTTGCGGGCGAGACGCGCTCACTTCCCTTCGGAGGTAGACCGTGCAGTGCGAACGGTAGAATGTTTGTTACAGCTTGTCCCAAAATTACAAGAACGCTAATGGAATATAACAACACGAAAACCTTAAAAGATTCAGCATATTCTCCGTTATTCAGCTATCCGAAACATCCTTGATCCTGAAAGCCCTTCAAGTTTTTATGTTGGCAACATCGTATCATAGACAGAGAGTGGCAGCCATTTTATTTGTCTACTTAGTTTACTATCAAATTACAAATGTAGTTCGGGAACACTCCAAAACTGATGACGTCTATCGTGCATATCTCGACGTTTACCGTAAAATATCACGGCTGATATTTTACGGTAAACGTCACCAGGATGGAGCGATATGGGCATGGATATATGATAAACCTATGTAGCGCTTGGTAGATCCAGTGTGAATATAAGCTTACTATTGCGTTTTTCATACCATGTAACACTAAGAACACGCACAAGCTATATCCCGGACAATCGCTTTCGTTCGGGGCTTTCAATTGAAGCATTTGACCCAATGGTACCAAAATGACATCAGTTCAGACGATAGGTGAGCCTCGGTATCACTACATGTGTAGTCGCTATATATTAGACTGAACCTAGAGTGTTTTAACCTGTTGACATTAAGTATAAAACTTATCGGCCCGAGATATGTATTTCATATTGCTTTTAAATGACGTATATGCAAGACAACTTATAGGCGTATCTTAAACTGTACTGTATTGCATGTTCAGATAAACTTGAATGTCATGATGTTCAGTTTCACACTGAACATGAATATAACCGAGCGCCTCCAAAGTGCCGCTGATTTTTTGTTATTTTGAGCGCTGCGGCTTTCTCGGTACTTGTGAAGAGTAACAAACTACTGACAACACTGGATAATTTCCTGATTATAATTTTTCTAACTTTTTCATAGGGCTTGCTTTACAACCAAACAGCTTCTATTCCATTTGAATATCTGTGCATTCAAAAGCGCGATGTTTCAAAGCACATCGCTCGGAAAAAGCAGAAGATTGAAGTCCGAAAAGAAGCCTGTGATGATGACACTTTTCTAGGGTGAATTAAATGTAGTTTCACTTTTAACCTGTCCTATTTGTCTTATTGTTTGTTTGTTTTTTCAGTGGAAGACCGGTCCCATTTGGTGATCTTCTTTCATTTACAACACAGGATCGGGTACTACGTCCTCGTGTCCTACGTACCCACGGCGTTATTGGTTATTGTATCGTGGGTGGCATTCTGGCTACGTCCAGACGCCACTGCGGCTCGTGCTAGTCTCGGTTCTACGACCCTATTGACCACGGCAACACAGGTGACAGCTATCTGGAATTCAATATCTGCCTCTTCGTACCCGAGTGTAAGTCCAAACACAGGGGTACATAGGTGGCCATTAAACCTTGTTTTGTGTACGAGCCTCTTTTCCTCGTTCTCTTCTTTCTTGTCCTATGTTTCCTCGCTTTGTGCATTGAGTCATGACGGGTCACTGTTTGCAGAATGTTACAGTATGTAATGCGCCCTCTCTTGGTGGACTTTTCATACAGAACTTCTGCCTTGACCCCGGCACCTTTGCCATAAGCTGTAGGGCTATTGTATTGCGTGACAAACGGTCAAGAAAGAGGAAAACGAGGGAAAAAGGCTCGTACACAGAACAAGGTTTAATAGCAGTATTCTTTATTCTTTCTCATATTTTAATGGCCACCTGTGAGCCCCTGTGGTCCAAAAGGTTGACTGAATTGCATATAAAAGTTGGCGTAATCTCATATCTTTTGATGTTCCATGCTGCCTCGTTCGTTTTTGATCTGAATATGTTGGTACTAGGAACGCGTAAAGTTGGACAGGAGATTGCAAGTCGTATAGGATAAGCTCCAAATGACAGCCAAACAACTGACATAGTGACAAGGATGATTCGTAAACACAAATGTTGCACTTATGAAGACATCGCTTCCTCGAAAACAGCGTTTTGCCTCCGCCCATTTCAGTCAGCTTTGATATTCGTAAGACGAGCATTACAAAGTCCGGGTCAACATATATTTGTGCCGAAAGTAAATTATATAAGAGCCGTAACTTTTGATGATTTTTCCACCATTCTTTTGTAAGTGAACTTCAGTTTCTTTTTCCACTGTCTAAATTATGTTATTATGTTATTGTCAACTCTTAATAATTGTATAGACTGCATTGTTTTTGTTGACATACAAGTGAATTCTAGTCCGGACTACTTAACCGCACCCAATCCCTCCCCACCCCACACCGCCTCAACACCCTGTCTTGGTTCTTCAAAGAGGACTTGTGCATGTACCGACAACTAGTTCCGTCCTATCAGCATGTGGCAACTTTTGAACAACTGCAATGTGTCGTGCTCAATTCCTTCGAGATGTAACTCTCTATTTTTAAACAAGACATACTAACATGGTTTTAAGGTAGAACGCACCTCGGGGACAGACATTCGGACTCTCAAACTTTTACAATTCTCTTCTGATATACCACATATGGGGGATCATTTTAAAGCTCTTGGTAAAAGAAAACTTTTCAACGGCTTAGTTTTTCGAAATTCGAAAATTTTTATTTTTCTCCGTAGAGTTAACACAGGGAGGGCAGCCATTTTGAATTTCTAATATCGGTAAATCTTGGGTAATTTGTTTCTCTAGTACCAAAATTTGCATGGTGACCCCCCTATTTTTATTATTGATTTTGAAAGAGAATGATTGAAAGATTCCTTGAGAAAAGTTATAGCAAAAGTTTAAGTCTTTCACTTTCGAGGTGCATACTACCTTAAGGTAATGTTAATTCACAAGTTTACCTCTTTCTAACTATATTACATACTTCTGTATCGTATCACATCTCCTATAGGCTGTGGACATATGGGTGACGACGTGTATGTTTTTCGTCTTCGCTGCCGTAGTTGAATTTAGTATTGTGAACTACTTATATCAGACGAATGAATGTGCCGCAGGCAACTTGAACCGTGGCACTAAAACTACACCACGAGTGAAACATAGTAGTGCGGTAAGTATCGATCCCATTCTCGCGAGCCAGAGCATAATTTGCGTTCCGCTGACCTACGCAAAAATCAATCTTAACGGGTAGCGCTCAGCTGTTGTAAAGAGGCGCGTAGTTTACGACGATGATCGATTCCTATGTTTTCAAGAGGTGTATTTTATCCATCGGGTACTGTCTTTAGACTGAATGCCTGTGTGTGCAGTGTGATGCAATAGTTTCATGGTGCCGTCGATATCAAATATATGTAGACATTAGAGGTGGCATCTCTAGGACTTAAACCTGAAAGTATAGTTTATGCCCCTATCGCCCGAGAGCACGACTTATCATATCATACCGTGTTCTTGTGTTGCAGGGCTATTCATATCCCGGTGCTGGTATGGCTGTCGACATCGAACAGGGCAATATGCAGGTCCGGGAGAACCAAACCTCCCAGGTATACAGTAAACGGGACAGAATGGCTTGTGACAGCTTCCAACCTACAACATTGTGGTCTGCTAAAATGCGGTACATTGAGACACAGAAAAGCAGGGCTCTAAAAATCGACCGTACTTCGAGGGTGGTCTTTCCAATAACTTTTTGTATTTTCGTCATTTGTTGTACTTGGGCCTCAGCCCAAGTACATTTGTTTTCATTCCGTGGGAAAAAACTGTAAGGTATAACCATTTCTGGCTGAGACCAGGGAGGGCAAAATGTATTGGCTTCATCTTTCTTGGCATAATAAATGGCGTAATGATGTTAACTGAATGGAAGTGCTGCTCTCAGCCAGTCTTGAATAAGTGAGATGTGAATATAAATGCTTCTCTATCTGAGTTTTGGCCACAAAATCTTCTGAATATAATCAAAATGTGCATCGAAATGCAACAATTAATGCACCCTCCGTTTCCTAGGCGATGGCACGACCCTTGCTACACCCACTGGACGAGCCAAAGTGGGAGGGGTAATTTCGGTTTGGTCGAACAGGAGGGCTCGAGACCAGAATTTAACATTTAAACTTGAAACATGTTTAATCACTGACAAGATGTGGATTAGTGTTAATCAAAGAGAAAGTTTGAAAAGGAATGGTTTTATATCCCGGACACAATGAAAAACATTACGACTGGAAACTGTACCCCGGTTGAGAATAGTAATGCCCACAGCGATGGAGAACACTATCCTTGAGCTGAGAAAACCAGACCATCATTTCGAAATAGAGCTGCAGATTCGAGAAGCTCGTTAAAAATAGCTAGGTACCCCCAAAGGGGTTGTTTCGCGTCTTGAGGGCAAATTTCGCCTCCTTCATTTAGAAATCGTACGTTTGTTTTTCCAGGGGAACACATCATTTGACACAAAATTTGCATGAAAAGGGGTCGCCAGTAAGCACGTGGTCAAATCTGGCATAAGAAACAATATGAAATGTTGGGTAAAGCCAGTCCAAAATAAACTGATTTGAACTTTTGTGTTTTGTAATTTATACCACTGCAGTAACATGACTTTTTTTGACAACATCACACAATGTAATACGTTTTGAAACTGAATACTCCGACGTATTCTGTGTCCCCTTTGCTAAAAAATACGGTATGCCGATTACCATGTAAGGAGATGATGACGTCAAGACAGATTTGTAGTGCGTTTGGTCTCGGATGGTGCACGAAGTTTTGTCGAGGTAGCTTGTGTATTTATTTCCTAAATGGGAGATATTAGGGTCGATCTAAAAGAAGGCCGAAAAATGTTATGATACTCTAAGCGAGCTGAACTCCAATGCGAATGGTTGGATAATTTGGAGGATGTCTAGACTGATCTCGTCTCATTAAGATTATTTGGCGGTCAGTATTGAATTTCAACTGCGTCACAAGTTTGCGTCGAACGGTCAACGAACGATATTCTAGAAATCTGGAGACATGGCACATCGCAGTTTTATTTTAGTATTTTATATTTTACAAAAGATGTAAGAAGCAATGATTTTGTTGAAAATTCTGAAGATTTGATCGCGAACACATTTTCACTTGGGGGTCAACTAGCCCTGCGTACGATGCTGTGTGTTCCGCTACAGCTAACCTCCCCGCTCACCACAGCCCTGCAAAGACCCGTACGTTGGGTCGGTGACTTCAAATCCATTTTGGGACTTGACGTAAAAAGCCAAATTACTGCCGAAATTCAGCGTTCTTGGGCCCAAGTCGTATCCCAGCCTACCTCAGCTACTCGATCGCTTCCAAAAATGACAGTCTTTTATTCACTTCTCGTAAATAACCGTCGATGTCGATGTCGATGTGTGTTAGCTGTAGCACATAGCATCGTACGCAGGGCTAGGGGTCAACATGGGGTCGCAGCCATGTTGCCTCAAAACTTATTTCTGTCTGCACTCAAAACTCAAAAATGTCGCATATGAACCTGAAAAATCGATGTAATTTTGTCAAACTTCGGCGAAATTTCAGCCTATAGACAAAATTTCATCTAGGTAAGGTAAATTTACTGAAATTTGATCGACAAATAATCCTGAGCTTGAACGTGACAGCTCGCCTTCTCCGGGAAGTCATGCATCCGGCCAGCTGCCCATATGGCCGGGTGCATGAGATTGTTTTCAAGCGACGGCGGCAGACCGTACGGGGCTCTGGATATGAACCTACCGCCGGTGTAGCTGTAATAACTGTTGCGTTGTTTTTAATCACCACGACGAAGTCCGAGGTCCGTGCGTCCGTTCACGCCTAGTACCCAACCCATACAGATGCACGTCGATTGTTTCACAATGCTTTCAAATTTGGCCGTGTTAGAGGACTTTTTAGTTTACACCTCCATAGACTCCCATGTATAAGGCAGTTCTCCATAGATTCGCATGTATGATGCCAAGAAAAATAAAAATTTAGTTTCTCATCGTATTCATATTGCCTAAAGGATGCAGTGACACAGTTTTTTTGTCCCCACGGATAAAGTCCAGGGGGCTTATAGATTGGCTCATATCCGTCCGTGAGTCCATCAGTGAGTCCATCGGTTCACGCAGATATCTCAGACATTTTGACAAAATATCATGTGACCTTGGTGACCTTTGACCTCAAATATACGTTATTGTCCATAACTCAGTAACCACAAGTGCTAAACCTTTCATATTTGGTATGATGGGACACCTTATGACGCCACATATTGTACCCATTAATTATGTGCATATCTAATTATGAGCGAGCCAATAGAGCAAGAGGTCTGATTTCTGGTATATAGGGATAAGTTAACAATATAATTTGTTTGACAAAACTTCAGGTGACCTCAATGACCTTTGACCTCAAATATACATATTTGTCCACAACTCAGTAACCACAAGTGCTACACCCTTCATATTTGGTATGAAAGGACACCTTATGACACCATATATTGTACCTCATTAATTATGTGCATATCTTATTTTGAGCGAGCCAATAGAGCTAGAGGTCTGATTTTTGGTATATAGGAATAACTTAGCAATACAATTGTTATGACAAAATGTGACGTGACCTCAATGACCTTTGACCTCAAATATATATATTTGTCCACAACTCAGTAACCACAAGTGCTACATCCTTCATATTTGGTATGATAAGACACCTTATGACACCACATATTGTACCTCATTAATTATGCGCATATATAATTTTGAGCGCGCCAATAGAGCTAGAGGTCTGATTTTTGGTATATAGGAATAACTTAGCAATACAATTATTTTGACAAAATGTCACGTGACCTCAATGACCTTTGACCTCAAATATACATATTTGTCCACAACTCAGTAACCACAAGTGCTACACCCTTCATATTTGGTATGAAAGGACACCTTATGACACCATATATTGTACCTCATTAATTATGCGCATATCTAATTCTGAGCAAGCCAATAGAGCTGGATGTCCGATTTTTGGTATATAGGGATAACTATAGGGTAGATATGCCCATCTAAATATTAGACATCTACCATCGAGAACAAAAGAAATTTGCTGTAATTTGAATATTTAAGGAGTTTAAGCAATTCCCGCTATAAATAAAGAACCCCTGCCTCAAACTCCACAAAAGTTGCTAGACATATTTTGCCGTTGTCATGCCATTGCTTCGTTTAATAACCAGTTAATCAAATGCCTCATTGACAGGAGGAAATTCAAGACCATATTTGAATAGTAGTATATATTGTCCTCAAAATTACTCTATCACGGCCCAAGTACTCATTGCCTTCAGCAATACTGCCTTGTTATTGTTGTATATATTTGGTTCTGTTTTCTGAAGGAGTGGACACGGCGGTCTTGACGCGTGAATATTAATTATTAATGCAATTTTCCTGTGTGTGATTAATTGCATAGGGACGCTTCACTGATCACTATAGCCTTGTCGAATCTTTCAAATATAATATGAGTTCTATGTCCCATTTCACTTAAACGAAATGTTCATGGGGTTTACATCAGGGCTCTATTTCTGGGACTCGAGGGGGTGTAGAGTAACTGACCAACCCATGAAAACCAGGGACCCACTGGACTTACTTACACTGTATATTGACCACCATAGTGAAATGCCAATCAGTGAATGAAGTTATTGCCATAGTGACGAATTTCGACACGACAATACGAAAATATAGCAAGGAAACGCTGTGTGTGTGTAACTGGAAATTATCTCATGAACTCGGCTTAGTACCGTATACGTGTAGGTGAATACTTACGGATCACTACGGTGAAATTATGTCAGATGGTTAGAAAAGAGTGAGGACCTTGTATATAAGTTGTATCACGCGCCAAATGCATATCATCTTCAAAATTTCAAATCATCAGGAGTCGTTTCCTGGAGAAAGTCGTATTGTACAGTCGTATTGTAAATTATCCGAAATCTGCCAAAACAGTTTTGGGTAGCACAGCGACAACAGCAAGATATAAATCCCTCAAACTTGTGGTAGATATTCTACCCAAAACCATAAAATGGTTTTTGAATGACTCATTTTTTATACCTGGAGAATGGTAGTATATTTTGAGAATTAAACAGCAATAGTTTCAAGGTGCTTTGGGTGATTTAGCAACTCATAGTACAAATGGATGGCACGAAATAATGTGTTTTCCCTAAAATTTAGTTTTAGATTTTAAATTTTGCTGTAAACAATCATCGTTATTCGTAGATGTTTCTCAGGCACCACAACAACGTTCTAATCTTATTATTATCTTATATTGTGAAGTTAATTGCTGTTGTCTAATTTCTGGTAGTAGGTGTGACTTCGGTACAAAATAAACTGCTGTAGTACGGGAATGTTAAGTCCGCTGCGTTTTTTGGCCTGTTACAGGACAAGCAAACTTATGAGAGCGCAAAGATGTCCCTTTAGATGCGTTCAGTTTAAAAATATTACAAAAGGTCGGCACCATTTTACAACTGGTATAGCCACAAACTGATGACGTCAAAATCGCCGTACACAAAACACAGACGCCCCGTATTTGCGGCACCGACTAACTAATAAGATTAAAATAATATAAATGTGCACTTTCTTCAAATCACTGTCACAATTTCCGACTGCTTAGTTTTTGTATCGGGTGAAGTACAGTGGGTGCCAGGAATTGGGGTTAGCTGACCAAATTGTCGGAACGGAGCGAGCGAAGCGAAGCGTATTGTGCCAAAATTTTCAGATGGTGTCAAAACTAAAACGACAAAGTCAACAGTTCAGGAGGCCACTAACGTCGATGTGATGTGTGATACTGGTAATGCACAAACCAGATGAAGAAATGAGTTCATACTACTGACAATATGGACGCTACATCATATTGGTAGCGGATTTTGTCTACTTCTGTACTTCATGCACTTCGTCAATTGGTAGAAAACCGAAGTAACAAGCCCCTGCTGATAGTGACTGTATGGACCGTGCATTGTGACATTGACAGCCAATTTATTTTTCGCTTCAGTACTGAATTGACTTCGTCATTTGGCGGAATTTTAGAATGTAATTGTCTTAGTATGTTTCACGAATTGTTCTTCACATTTTCATCCACAATAGGAATGAAATATTGCATTTCACATATGCTAACTGATGAACATCTTTTATATAAAGTATATTATGTCAAAAATGGAACACATACCTTTTATATTGTAAAAAAAGGCAGCAAACAATTCAACAATAAATATCAAACACACATGTAACAATAAATAAAGTTTCTTAAAGAAGGTACAGTTTTTCAATAACTGCGTGAATACACCAAATAATATGGCAAAAAAATCACAAAATTATGTGCACAACAAAGACGAAAATAAAAAAAAAATCAAGACAAACAATAAAGAAACGAATACACTACCATGAATTCAATAAAAGAAAGAAAATACGTAAATGAATTTAAATGTGCATTAAATGTGAACATTATAAATTAACCAGTTCCTGTTCACCATTATCATACTAATGTTTATATTAAACATTGCATCCCCTTCCTGCAACTTGTTCTCGTGGAGTACAGGTTATAGGTAGTGCTTCACACGCTGAAGGTCGTAGGTTCGAGTCCCGGCAGTAGCATAAGGTGTTATAAAAATATACTAACTTTATAATTAATACTCTCTCTCTCGCTAATCAACTGTTTCTTCCACATAGGTGTATAGATGTCTGAAGAAGACATAAACATAGATAGAGTTGAGATAGTAATAGAATTAGAGAGAGCTTAGACAGCAATAGTGAAAATTGGGACCCTTCTTTTCAATCATTTCCCCCTAAGTTTCCAAGCCCCCATTCCTAACTCTTACCCCCAAAATAATTTATCGCCCCTTTTAGAACGTAACCTGTGACCTCATTTCCATAAATACGCACATCTTTGACGTCATCAGTTTGTGGCTATACCAGTTGTAAAATGGTGCCCAAAGGTCAATTTGCCATACTTTTTGCGCAGTACTGCATACAGCCCTGTAAAGCTTAAACAATCGTTCGTAATCCCAGGGTTGGGAGTTCAATCGCTAGGAAAACCTAACCTGGGCTACCAAATTCCAAAAAGCTTTGTATGAAATAGGAGAGACAGAAGAGAAACTATTACAAATGATTTATTTTTTTAAAATTCACCGACCTGAATCAACTACGGTCGTGTCTGCGGATTCGACTGTGCTGTGGATTGGAGTATAACACCTTTGGTTCCGAACACCAGTCACGATCGATTATGCTGTGGTGCGTGTATTAGTTATTGAAAAGCTTTCCGGAAAGCTCCCCTTCTACTGCCTTATGAACTGCTAACGAGTTATTTGGTCAGGGCGATAAGCCCCCACGTTTGTGATCGGCAGAATAAATCAATCAAGGGGATAAGGAAGGGCAATTAACAGATATAGACTGTTTTCTTTGAAATACCATACAGAGATTGCTAGGGTGAAGTAATAAGCACACACTAGACATAGGTAAGGGTTGTATAATGAAAAAAGTTTACTTGAATATATATGACATTTATTGATCATATTCATAACTTCTAGACGAATATTGCTAGCGATACCCTGTGGACAGAAGTGGGTAATTGGTGACAAACCTAACGGCCCTTTTCAGGGCCACCACATCTCCCAATAACAGAACTACCGTAAATACTGAACGGGTTTTTTGCCACACACACACACACACACACACACACACACACACACACACACACCTCATTATGCGCATTGTGAAAAGCACAGTCTTATGAATTATTGAATAAAACCTTCATAGCTAAACCGCGGCAGTATTTATTCGCCCGTTTTCTGGGTTTTATAAATTCAATTCTCTTTATTTTAGGATTTTGTTGCATTGTGTATATCGTAAGTGATCCGGTGTACACAGCAAATGTTTGATCATTAGCACCTTCTGCGGGTCACTTCGTGATTGACAGCAGTTTGAAATGGCCATGGTTATCTTCTCGACGCTACTGACTGCGTACAGAAACTGGTTTTTCATAAACAACTCACTTGAAACTGTAAACAGACAGTATTTGACTCACAACGCTATGTCTAAAGTATTAATAAAAGGTAATATGTTGGCATAGAGCAGCTATATATATCTGCGTGGAAAAGATTTAAGTCAGTTTTCTGGAGCAGTTGCTCACGTTGCTTCCATGTCTTCTGAAATAATGAACCCCAGGACCGCTAGTGCATATTAGGGACGGACCATTAGATCTTGGGAGGGGGGTGGTCAAAAACAGAAAAAAATTTTCAGAGCAGAAAGTTAGGAAAAAAAAAATCTTCAAACTAGTTTGCAAAATAAAAAAAAATAAATAAGAAGACAAAGGCGTAAAAAAAAAATCTGCAAAAGTCTTTAAAATTTTGAATTTTTTTTAGATTTTACCTACAGTAAGCAACTTTCTGTATTTTTAATACATCCTCCCGGCACATTTTTAATTTTAATTTATACATTTAGAGTGACTGTATCCCTTATACTGGAAGTTGTGATTATCTTATCTTTTCAGGACTTTTGTATTCTGATCACTTGAAAATTATGAAATTATAGAGCCTGTTTTCTACTTGTTTCCTGCGTACAAACCAAGCAGGTACACCAGGTAAAACATTGAAACTATGGTATGGTTGTCAAGACAGAAAGTTGTATTTGCCTTTTAAGATCAAGGTAAACAGATGCAGGCCACATCAGTTTCATTTTTTTCACAGCATTTTATTACAATGATGAATGCAAGAATGGGTGAACAAGTAGAAACACGTCAATAATGATAAAACAACATATCAAGTCATTATGTATTATTTTGCTGTTAAAAAGGCATTTTCAATTCTTTTTTCTCAAAAAACAGTCTCAAATAACAACAGCAACACATGTTTTAACATTCAACAATACACTACGTAGAATGCCATCTATCCAACAAATCCCAACACAAAAACACATAAAAGGGTTGAACTTTGAAAGTTTCTCAATAGCAAATACTGAATAAATCTGCATGGTTAATCGTAATTGTGTAGCAAATTTCAAAGAAATCGGACAAGCCCTTTCAGAGAATACAGATTTTTTGACCATGAATGGCATAAATTGCCCAAAAAGACAAATATTGAAATTTCAACACATCTATACACATCCAATCAATTTGGACATGCTGCTACAGAGAAATAGATGTTTTGATCAAAAAAGGGCAACAATTGCTCTAAAAACACAAATATGCAAATTTCACTATATTATTTAGCTTATTTTAGCTTCTCAGCTTGTCAAAATCAATTGTAAATCATGAGATATGCATGATGTTTGGTGGGGTGAATGTAGGCATTTCACCACGCAGTAGAAAGGGAAGCCAGGAAACCAAAAAAGTCAATTTTCAAAACTATACGAAGCTACTGAGGAGCAAGAAGACCATGTTTCAGAGGAAGATGTGTAATCCGAAAAAATGCTCCAAAGTGCCACCAAATAACACCATTTTTATCTCTATTTTTCAAAAGCTCCAACAGCAGGAGGGGGACACCCCCTCCTGACCTCCCCCCGCAAAAATACTCCCCAAGTGCCACCAAATAACACCATTTTAATCTCTATTTTTCAAAAGCTCCAACGGCAGGAGGGGGACACCCCCTCCTGACACCCCCCCCCGCAAAAATACTCCCCAAGTGCCACCAAATAACACCATTTTAATCTCTATTTTTCAAAAGCTCCAACAGCAGCAGGGGGACACCCCTCTCCTGACCTCTTCCCAGTGACCGCTTGCGTGGCCGCTTGTTGTGCTTGGCACCACATGTTTGCCCTCTTTATCTTCAGACAGCGACGAACGACACCCCCTCCTGACCACCCCCCGCAAAAATACTCCCCAAGTGCCACCAAATAACACCATTTTAATCTTTATTTTTCAAAAGCTCCAACAACAGGAGGGGGACACCCCCTCCTGACCACCCCCCGCAAAAATACTCCCCAAGTGCCACCAAATAACACCATTTTAATCTCTATTTTTCAAAAGCTCCAACGACAGGAGGGGGACACCCCCTCCTGACCACCCCCCGCAAAAATACTCCCCAAGTGCCACCAAATAACACCATTTTAATCTCTATTTTTCAAAAGCTCCAACAGCAGCAGGGGGACACCCCTCTCCTGACCTCTTCCCAGTGACCGCTTGCGTGGCCGCTTGTTGTGCTTGGCACCACATGTTTGCCCTCTTTATCTTCAAACAGCGACGAACGAAAAAAAAATTATAAATCTGAAAATTTACTCTGAAAAAAAAACATTTGCACAGCTAATCTCATTTGGAAAAAAAACATTTCAGAAATTTACAATAGTAAAAAAAAAATTTTCAAAATTTCATTGTGACCACCCCCCCCTCCCAAGGTCTAATGGTCCATCCCTTATGGGCCTGTTGTTCACAACGGCTGTGTAAAGTAATGCCCTTACAGCCGTCCCTTGAGAACAGTTAAGTTTCATGACTTTCTCACAGCCGTGTGCATATTTGCTGAATGAGATCTGCACCACATCATCATACTGAAGGAGTGTTTCAGCAAACTTGGGATGAGGATTGGCAAATCCAGCTGACTTTGTACCAGCAAAACCCGCTGCTTGCTGAGCGACTGAGGGGGGTGGGGGTGGGAGTGAGGGAGCTACTTTTTAGATATATTGCATCTGTCGAGGAAAAACAGGAATCGACAAGAACAACTTCATAACCTGAGCAAAGCACTCTGCCAAATTCAAGACGAATGCTCCGTAAGTAGTAAAGCCATGGCATTAGGCGAGTAAGGCACTATTCTGTGACAGTTCTTCCATTGGCGAGGCCTGCTATGAAGTGTTACGATCGTAGGCTTGCATTGCTTACTGCTGTTGTTAATGCCATTTTGAGGCTATGCTGCATCATGGAGGTAGACACGGAGCTCCGAGGCTGTATGTAGCACGGTCCCTGTACAAAACGGACCTTGGCTGTGGGTAGGAAATGGAAATTATGTAACGTTTATTCGAGACCTGCAGTATTAACAATAGAGACAATATAGCAGAAAATGTTGATCAGCTTTGATCGGCTTGATTGGCAAGGGCGTTTAATTTCATAAATTGATGTTGACAGTTCTTAAGTAATGGATTGGCGGAAAATCAGTTACGGTTGGTAGACCACAAATGGAACGCAATTATATTTGCGCCAGAATACATCACATAGGTCAGTGACACTCCCAGATGGTCTCATAGATATAAACTCAAATACAATGTTTTCTACACTTGATTATCTTTCTTATACAAAGGTTTACACCTGGTGAGATTAAACAGAAAGCAGACAGTTTCAGCCGATTTAAAATTCAATAAAAAGCAAGGTGTGAATTCATAAAACCATAGACCCTCGAGAAAAACTCGAGGGGCTATGATTAAACGCAGAAAATAATAGGTGTACCCACAGGGTATCGCGAGCAATATTCGTCTGGAAGTTATGAATATAAAAGCTCTACTACCTTATGAGCTGCTAACGAGTTATTTGGCTAGGGCGATAAGCCCTACGTTGGTGATCGGCAGAACAAATTAATGAAGGGGATTAGGGGGGAATTGACAGGTATGGACTGTTTCCTTTGAAATACTATACAGAGATAGCTAGGGTAAAGTAATAGGCACACACTATCTGTTCAAGAATGCTGCCACGGAAGTGCTCGGCGGACTGTACCATTATTTTTTAGAGTGGCTGACTGTTGTGAGGGGCTGAATACATTGGCGAGCTAATTTGGTTTCTTTGTGGGAGGGACAAAAGGGCGGGTGATTGTCATGACTTTAACACGGTATCCTTTTTAGCTGACATGAATTAAAACGATAACGCTTTCGGTCGCCGACAAACGCCACAATTCCCCGCGGGAATCTACATGGCAACGAGTTATTTATAGCTTGAGCGTTCCATAAACGTACAACGTACGTTCTGCCCCTTGCATAAACGTACCAGATCAGCTACGTAAAGTCCCAAGATCAATTCTAGCTTTCAGTACAGATCAGTTCTAGTTTTCAGTTCATGTCTGTGTTCAATAAATCATACACACAAACACGTTATTGACATGTAAAGCCGGTCGCCCCGTTTTTTATGGAAATTCATGCACGTTGTTCGGGCGCATTTGCAAAGTTAAACTGCGGACAAATTCAACTTTCTCAACTATGTTCAACTACACTATCAAAAAGATGCTGCAGTAATAGAATGTGTGAAAAGGGGTGCCAAAACGACAAACTTGTTGAAGTACCCGTAATATGCTGACAGTTTTTTTAAAAAAAGTGTTCTTTGCGATTAGAATGTGCGACAAACGACAAACTTGTCCCAGAATCTGTAACATGCCGACAGTTTTTGTATATATTCCCGAGAAAGACATAATGTTAGTGGATAAAGTTGAAGAGGATGAATGGTGTATCGAAGGAGATGCTTCCAGGTTACCTGGATGAGTATATGTGGCGAGAGCGGTACGGTAAGACACAGTCCCTCCTTTGTGGAGGGACTGTGGGTAGGACAGATGAGGAGGCTTTTTGCAATATTTTGAAGAATATTGCAGAGCAGTATCCACTAAAGTAAGTTGAAAAGATATATACCAAACCAAACCAAACAGTCCTTTTCAGGACCATTTTTAATCCTCCAAAAAGAGATATACCGTTAAAAAACACTTATGCCATTAGCGTTATACTGCAAAGTCCTAATTTATTCGGCCACTCCTGCCAATGTATTCAGCCCCTCACAACAGTCGGCCACCCCTAAAAAATAATGGTACAGTCCGCCGGTCACTTCCGTAGCAGCATACTGGAACAGATCCCACACTAGACACAGGCATCCCTTGAATAATGGAAAAAAGTTTACTTGAATACATGACATTTATTGATCATATTCATAACTTCCGGACAAATATTGCTCGCGATACCCTGTGGTGTACTATGTCAAGCAATCTGCCCCTGCGCTTGCGCTGTACACCCAGATATGGAGGAGGATTTTCAGAACTGCTTGGCCCACACTTTATTCTAAAAAGATATTGACTCCTTAAAATTCACATGTTACGTGCGGAACTCTCATGACCTGACAATTACTGACAAGTCACTATGTGTAAACATTAACGAGTACTGTTTGAGTACACCTGTGTGCTCCACTCCAAACACCATTTTACAGTCTTCATGAATAATGTAAGATCACGTGACCCAGCTGAGAGCGCTCACACAAACTGAAATAGAATACTGCTTTTGCAATAATTTCTCATTCAACAGAATGCAAATCGTTGTAGTTTGTTACAAGCTATCGCAACGCGCGCGCGATATTTTTGTCGCAGCCGTCACGTCAGAAAATTCTGGTAAATTTTGTAATGTGCACTTGTCCTCATTACCAACGCTTGCTTGTATCCCTTGTCGTATAATGTTTATAGTGTCCCCCAGGAGATCAGTGGTATATAGGCACCGTTTTCAAGATTTCTCTGAAGTCAATTTTCGGAACTTTCGTCAAAATTGTTGGACAAATATAATCTTTTGTATTACTGATGCAGCATGAATGACACTGACACAATATCCTTAGATCGAATCGATACAATTTCGACAAAATCAATAGGTCGGCAACGATTTTTCTTTTTATATCTTTCTCTTGATCGCTGCAGGACATCGGGATATGTCAATCTAAAGTCGAATATTTCAAAACAGCATCAACGCATTAGGCGCCAGTTATAAATGACTGTAAAGAAAGTAAAACAATTAAATGTACAAAGAAATTCTCGTAATCAGAGAGTGTTAAAGAAAGGAAAATAGTTGAATTTAATCGTGACATTGGGTTCATTACTCTCAAGTTTCACCAGGCATAAATCTTTAGTCATAAAACCATCAAGTTTGTTCCATTTTTTATGAATAAAGGTACAAAATATTCATTGAGGCAAATATCCTTTCAGTTGTATTACATACAACTGAAGTGTGATTTGATCCAGTCAACAACAGGTGAATTTCTGATATTCCAAATTAACTATATTTAATATTTCAGATAGAAAAGTGGTAAAATAAATAAAGCTAATGTAACGATGTTATGATTGTCAATTCATGCTACTATAGCAAAGTAAGAAACATATCTTTGCTAAATTTCTTTAACATGTTTTGCACTCACATGAACGATTTTGATCCTATCTTAGCTACAAAATATGACATTTCCTATCGCTAAAAGTTTTAGCCATTGTATCCTTTTGATGATGCTTCTTTGCAATATTTCACCATGTCGCCTGTAATTCTCGTTCAAAGTAAACGACTGGATACAGAAGTTGTGTAATTACCAGTAATTCTGAGCACTAGGTTTTCAGTTCCCTCTCGGCCAAATAGAACTTGAAAGTTTGCTATTTCTTGTCAAAAAACACTTCCATTATCATTTGTTTTTTCCATCGTTCTTTGTGGAGTCACATCCCCGCCGGGGTCATAGCTTAATTTTTGACGAGAGGAAATCGTAATGTTCGCATTTTGTATATTTGATATGATGATTTGTATCCGTTGTTCCTCTAACTTTTGCATTTTGCTGTTTGAAAAAAATCCATAACAGTCATTTGGTTATGACGTTTGTCGATATCCTTGCTGAAAATGGTAAGCCATGGCTTTCGCAACTCTATTAGCCCTTAATTTCGCCAGTATTGTGTTTTCGCTTCCTCTGGAATACTGCATGAAAAGTGCGCCCCCGTGCAAGTTGATTGCAAAATGCTTTTGTTATCGGGAAAACTTGCAAACAGTGATTTTAACGGTTGAAGTCATTTCGTCGATTGTATAGTTTTTATTAAAATCCGTACTACTAAACAATTATTTAGCGAAAATAGGGGTTTGTAAAGTGACAACAGCAGATGCATTGCTATTTACCATCATTATAAATATGGACAATGCTTTTCAGTAAAAAAAACAAGTCATCGTTGATGACACAGTCCCCACTTGTTAATGGGTACTTTAATTACTCGTCCTCAGAGGGCATAGAGTCCTCTTCATTAATTAGGTCTGAAATTAAAAACAGTGCGATACAAATGGGCTTCTGGACACTCACCCTAAAAACAAAAATTCATTATGTAAATGCAAAGTAGCAATTAGTTTAAATGATACCGCTAAGTGTCATTGAATTGTATTTACAACACTATGAGATCAACATTTGTACCAAGTTTCATAAAATTTGACGCAGTACTTGTGGATATATCATTCTAATTAGGAAAGTTCATTACATAAGTAATTACAAATTAATTAACATGACACTGATAAATGTCTTTTTTTCACTGTTAAAGCAATGTGAGCTTAACATCTGTACCAAGTTTCATTAAATTTGATGCAGTATTTCTTGACATATCAGTCTAATTACGAAAATTCAATAATTGACATGAGACTGCTACATGCCGTGAAGCAAATTGATGAGCAGTATCTGAGCTTTCCAAAAATGTAAGGTTTGTGTTCTTTCATGCTAGTTTACTCAGTGTAGGGGAGGGTGTAGTACCCCCTACCCCTACCCATTTTTTGCCATTTTTCGGGGTACATGCAAATCAAAAACAGCCCAGATAGGTAGTGCATCCCAAAATATCCAATGTTAACATATTTTTTCTTGTTCAGCAGGTCCTAAAGAACAAAAAAATACCCATGTAGTAGAGATGTGGGGGTGCAGGGTGGGCCCCTCCAGCCCACGGACTACATGGCTTTCGCACCGTCGGACGGCCGAGATTTCCGGCCGTGTAAGCTATGGACGATTTTTTTAGCTACGCAGAATTATGTTACGATAGATTCATCTTTGTCATGGAAATATCATATACGAAAGTTTATTAAAGTAATTACACCCAAAATTGGTATTGTTACACGACTAAGACACTATGTTCCAAAATCTATTCTCATTCAACTATATTATGCGTTTATTCTACCTCATATAATGTATTGTTTGGAAATCTGGGGACACACTTTTTCCAGATAGAGCCAATTTTTCGCCTTCAGAAACGGAGTGTTCGCTCAATTACCTTTTCTGATTTTATCGCTCATTCCGAACCTCTGTTTTACAAACTGAATATTTTAGATATCTACAAACTGAGTAAATATTGTACTTGTATGTTTGTTTATGATTTGAAACATAACAATCTTCCTCATGCAGGTGAACACTATTTTGAGATTCCAAAGCACTCGTATCCAACACGTTTCACACAAGTTGAAAACTTTCGTATTCCAAGCTCAAATTTGACAATTTCACAACATAACATTAGGTGTGTGTGGCTGTGAAACACTGGAATTCTCTGCCTGGCTGTCTCAAACAATTGTCAAGTAGACAAGCTTTCAAGTCCGCATTGAAACAATCACTTACTCAATCTACATTAAAACTGTGTTTGTTTCTATCCTCTATCACCGTGATACTTAAGTTTGTACTGAATAATTATTAGTATACTCAGGGCCCATGAACTCGACTAGTCCTATTAGACTATTTTTATGGTCCCTACCAGATTATACGATACTGCAATGTTTTTTTCTTTTTTTTTTTACTTTGTACAACTTCAGTAAGACACCGTTTCTCTTCATTTTTCATTATTGTAAATACTGTGAAGCATCTGGTGAAAAAAAACATTCATTCATTCATTCATTCATTCATTCATTCATTCATTCATTCATTCATTCATTCATTCATTCATTCATTCATTCATTCATTCATTCATGTATTGCGCATGCCCAACTCATTTTATGGTAAACGTCATTTTCACAACTTGAGGTCAATGTCTGATAGCATTTTACATTGATGTAAAGGAAATACTTCACGAGATATCTCTCGACTATTTTTTTTCTAAAAGCCACTCATTTTGGGCGAAATGTCTGTGCTTTATTAATGTCGTGACGGGCGCGCTCTTGGAGTTTTGCGACGTTTGGCACACTCTTTTACAGTATAAGATTAAATAGTGCGCAAACTCTGCGCACACTGCTTGGCCTAATCTGTAAAATATCATGAAGAGGTGAAATACATCGATTTACATTATATCAAGCTAGTCGACGTCCGTCACGATTTTGACCGACTTATAAGTCCTTGCGTCCTCATCCAGGATTCGAAGACGGTGAACACAGCTGTTTCTAGGAACAAATATACATTTTTTTCTATATCTTTGAGACTTTACATTACCCTCAGTTTTTTTCGCCACTAACAATAAAAACAACACCGTTTATAGCATCACAGATCAAACTGTTTAAGATCTATTTTATTCGAAAACTTGCAATTGTACAACCTCAAATAACCAGAAAAATTAATCATAGGACTACAACTCAAGACCTGCTTCACTTATCGCAGAAGGACAGACAAGACCAACTAAGCCAGACCTCTGGAAATGATAATTCACAGTGACTCGATGTGACGCTGCACACTGTTTGTGGCCACTGAACACGGCTTGGATAAAACAACGCAAACTGGCGCACATACATTAATCCCATGTAGACATCATAATACGCTGGGCTGCGGATCAAACGCAAGGACAAATTTAATATCAGCCATGACATAAACGTCCCTGCATTCGCGAATATCACGAAGAAACTCTTTCCCCTTCGATGTCATTTTAAAACTATCCTTTGAGCAAAACAGCTTTTTACACTGTATTACAACAACATTCCTCTGTGAGAGAATGGGTATGAACTCAACACAGCTCTCACGTCATGTAAAAATTCCATCATTATTCTCCATCGCACCGGTACTTGAACCATGACTGCGAAAATGACCGACTGCTGACGCTTTTTGAGACAAGAAGGGCACTTATCGTCGGTATACTGACACTATACTAACTCGTCGAGACGTTTGTCGGAGGAAGGTGGTTTTCACATTACAAATAAGAAACGTTTTGCATCGTAGAAGATATGAAATACTCGTCAGATAATCCGAATATGGTGATTTCATGCGCCAAACAATTAGCGTACATGCGATTAGCCTTGTGCCATCTGTCAATCGCAACGATCATTATTATGCTTTTTGAGTGAAGCGGATTAATTAAATGGATTTCACAAATGTACGTGTACATTGGGGGAAAAAATCAAAAATGCAGATCTTCAAATTCCTAATTTGACACAAGCCAGTGGTACGTTGTTTCACTTTTTAATCAAAGAAGAAAAAACATTTATTATAATACGGACAATTTCACTTTGAATATATTCGGGAGATTGAAATATGAAATGAAAAAACGATTTACAGGAACTGCTTTACTTAGAAAATCCCAGACAGTGGGGAGAAACACATTCAACGGGCCCTACCGGGTAACTGATGAAGAAATCACATTTTGAGTTACAAAAAGTGAAACACACGTGAATGTTAATCAGAGAGAAAGATAGTACAGATTACAGAAGTCTTTTACACTGTAAACCTTCGAGATGGGTGATGATTGTGACAGTGTTTGATGCACTACAGATTCGGCGGCCTATCGCAACCGAAGGCCTAACAGAAACAAATAGCTATATGTGGTATACTTTATCACCAATGATAAAGTATGGAGCTCTCTTTCTCTCACTATACATAGGCGAGAAAAACGCGAACGTGGTTTCACATAAGTCAGAAAAATAAATGAAAAAATATAAATGATGAAATATGTTTGGTGCAAGTGCATCCATTACAAACCGGATGTTACCCAACGTATGGTATTTGTAAAAATGAACAAAAGGACAGAAAAATACAAGTAATTTGGAACAAGCTTTATATGTTTAATATAGGCCTATTATGTTTTCATACCTAGCTGTAGACTAGCCGGTGAACCATAAAATTCACAGAATGTGTTGTTCAAGGTCGCTTTCACTTATGATGGTGTGGTACACATAAGGTTGTCACAACTAAGTGTTTTAATGATGATTTGCAACTACTGGGCTTTTTGTGAATGATCCAGAAGGACTGTCAATATGGTTCGCAGAAGGTACCCTATAGGCAACATGTACTACTTATTGTTGTGTCCACGCTAAGACGCCACTATCAAATACAGTAGAAACATCTTTTGTCGCTCAAACTGTTTATTGGACATTACGAAACATATTATCGGGTATTGTAATTGATATGTGTTTAATTGGCTCCGAGCCCGTCCCAAATATCAAAGCATTGACAGCGGTGTAACCGATATTATCCATGGGACTGCCGTTTGGCAAACAGAAAATGTAAAGTGTGAAGTTCTGGACAAAATACCAGTAACACAATAAGAGAAACGACCGCCACGGGACTTGTGGTATCGTTCACTCATCAAGTGAGAGCTGTATTCTTTAGCGCCACCATCTGTCGACGGAAGGTAAACAAATTATCGTGATAGAAATGTAAAAAGAGAACTTGGCTGGATAACTTAAGGTCACCTTGTAATGTTTGGTGCTGCGAACATGGAGGTCATTTATGTTTTATCTGTTGTACTCCATCAGGTAGTTATAACAATAGCAAGGTAAGTTATTGATAATTGGCTTCTTCCTGGCCTAATGAAACAAAACCTCGAAACAAAACTCCGCTACAAACACGAGAGTATACTAGTAATTCACTGGCCTGATCATTGCTCGCATGCCAAACGACAGTGTTGAACGGCCCGCGAGAAACGGCGTCCAACAATGTCTACTCATGAGACGTCCTGCAATGGAGAAGGTAATTTATGCGTAGATGTAATTCTACACAGGATGCAAAAGCTGACTAAAACGGCCTCATCTAGTTTTATTAGGTTGTTTCTTGTGATGCATATTCGCAAAAAAGTAAAGTGTAACAATGATCTTATAAACAAATCAGGTGACACAAAAGTCAAAGTTGTCCAAAAGATGTCGATGCAAAACCACAGCAAAGCAGATGTTAACAGTCCAGAGCAAAAGCTATCAACAAGTACTCAAGAAACAGTTTCAATAGGTGGGGTATATTTAAACAGCAGAATATTGCTCAATGATATGTGGAATCATGAGTCTGTTTATCATCCTATCCAGCGGAGAATCCTTCGAAATGCACGTCAACAGAGAACACCATGTCTACCTCATTGATCTGTTGGCAGAAAACAGCGAGCTGAACGCTCTGAGACCGAACTACGAAGGTAACGACTGCATTTCTTGTACACTTGCTTTCAATCTTACGATCTAGAGGGGGGAGGGGGAAACTGTGGCAGATCTGCTCTTTTAGAAGAATGACTCGGCGTAAAAGTGTGTGGGAATGCATGTCTGTATCTCAGACACGTGCACGTCTGGGCGTTTTTAGTCGCAGATGGATTTACCGTTTGCAATAATAAGGGTATAGCTGCCTCAGTCGTCAGCGACCATGTTATTGTGAAAAAAGTGTGTGTATGTATTGCGGGGAGACGAATTTTAATTTCTTTACTTAAAATTGACCGGTTCGCTTTAAATATTGAGTGCAACGACTTGATAGCATAAGAAACGGCGATAGAAATAACATGACAAAATGTAACGAGCTCTGTTAAACATGCATGGAATGCACTCTATTAGCTTTAAAGCTCACTACTGTTTCCGATAAAAAATTAAAGGGAGCACAGTACAGTCCTTAATAGAATCTGAACACCAGTATGAATACAATTGTATGCAACATATAGTTCCGCGGATTGGAAAGCGTCAATATTCATAATTGCTGGTGTCCTATACCCGTATACATTAGCATACACAGCAAGCGAGAACGACCCATCAGATTAATTTGAAAATACGATACATACTTTCCATTATTTATTATTAGAAATTGAGTCCCTTTGTTGTAACAAATCTACCATGGAACGATTGTAACATCATAGCTCCTCATAGCGCATAGCTTGTACGGTAAATAGCATTGATGAAAATGTGTGAAGGTCAAGCGAGGTTTTTTGGTTTTTTTTCTGACTGTTTTGTTGTACGTCCACAGGTGATGCTGTTAACGTCACTTGCTCCATGTACATCCGTCATTTTGGTCCCGAGTCTGCATATGATTTGGTACGTATGTATGCCGCCTTTTGTATTTGCATACCGTGTTGTCAATCCTATGAAACCAGGCACGACACGCTGGCAACACATTGGTTCTTCTGAACGCGGCATAAATCATGCCGTTCTGTAGCTGGTCGTTTGAAATCATACAGTGCGGACGCAGATACCCGAGACGCGCAAAATCGATTTTCCTTCGTGGGTGGTATGGAACGCGAAAATTTCAAAAAAAAATCACTAAATCTAGCGCTACACATTGTAGAGAAATATCGCCTGTAGTTCATCGAGAATTCAACTTATGTTAATTATAACTAGGCAAATTGAAAGATAAATAGTTAGATTTACCAAATCGTACATTATTTAGTGTCTTATTAGTTTATATCGCTGAAAAATCGAGAAGTCAAAATGTTGTCTCGTGCGTTTTGACAGAAAATACAACTCATTCACTCCTGAATTTTCCGGTCATGCTCATTACATGTTTCTTCTCCAAGTTTGATTTTGTCACTGTCCTTTTACACAGACATCCAACTTAAACGCTATGCCCTCAGTTTTGGCGATAAGGCCGTGAGACGGAAATGTTAACTTAAAATAGTACTGACAGGTACAGGTAGTCCTTGCAAATCCCTAAAATAACAGCTAAAGCGCATGCGTGAAGGTTGCCCTCTAGCGACGATACTCATAGTAGCGTTTCTCAAATTTACAACAACCCCAAATATCGAGACCATAATCAAAATATGGTAAAATGAAACTGTTATAAAATTGACGCCTTGCTGAAACTGGTAAAAATGCTTAAATTCTGGCAAAAAGATACAGATTACTCTTTATTTTTTCACAATACTATCAACATGTAATGTTTATGATAAATGACTCTGAATCTTCCATCGAGCAGCTTTTCGCTTTCTACATTTTCAATATCATTGCCACCATCTTATATGATGGAACTTTGAGATCATTTTCAACCAAAATTCATAAAATTGCAGCAAATCTAGATTGTAATAATGATTAATGTCTTTAATGGCAATAAATCATTGTTGTAATGACATGTCAAAAAGAAATTTAAATGTTTCAGTCTTGTCACGCATAACGTTCCTGGCCGTCAGTCCATGTAGTGTTGATCTGAAAGAATAAGTTCACACCACTTATTAATACACATGCATATTAAAAACCAGCAAATTTATCATTTATTATACATATGTTTTAAAAGTATTTGTCAATGATTATTCATCAAGTCCTCAGTCAATTGTTAGGACAATTTAGTGAGTAAATTGTATAAAGAATGACACTCTTTGAAAATTATCATTTCAATGGATAAATATGCATGGTATATTAACAGATATCAGTGGCAGATATTGTTATATAAAACAGGATTTTCACAAAACATCCTTCCATATCAGCTGTTCTGTGGAATCGTCCGACTTAAATGCTCTCATTTGTTTCTGATAGGATCTCATCTCACAAACTTAATGCACATCCGATGTGAACTCCCAATAGACTCCCTATACTTGATATGAACTTCAGCCTAATTAGTATACAGCATCGCCCTCTAGACTATCATTTTCTCTAATGTGTACAGGTGAAGCTAAAAAATAGTCACTGCTATGGCTAAAGACGCGGGTCATAGGAAGGGGACTTTGTCTTTATCATGTTCAATACTACGTCACATTGTAGACACTCAGAGAAAAATAAAGAGAAGAATGGGAAATCGTACCCAAAAATGCAAGAAGGTCGTTATTGACGATAGACTATAACAGGTAAGGATTCAGAGACGTATTGGAAGTCATTAATGCTGGTTTTTAAAGTAAACTATAGCTTTTTGTCAGGAAAATCCGTCTCCGAACTCGGTTGTACGTGCGTATAACAACTATTCCATTTCCCGACTTCCCGGTATGTTTCTAATGCATACCAAAGCGGCCATCGCCGTATATCGAACAGCAAGGTAACTTGCATGATATTGTTTTTGAAATACCGCCACGGTTATAGCTATTCTTCATGATAATACATTAAGTAAGCGACAGAAGATTGTCAACTTAATGCTTCCCTAACAAATAACTGGATTAAACGACCATGATACTAAATATGAATATTGTGAACGAAGTTATCATCAATTATATCGCCTGGAAAGTTAATGTACTTCCGGTTTTCAGGTGTCTGCATTTCATACGCTATCGTACTGTCAAATGACCTCCTCCAGAAGCGATATTCACAAAATCTATTCCTATACATAAACTGTTACGGAAATTACTAAAATTGTTCAAGATAAGGCCGTGAGACGAAAATGTTAACATAAGAAAGCAGGACATAATACCGACAACTTTCTCCTAACGATGCAATCCACTATCGTCAGCAATGTCAATTTTCTTTGGGCATATTTACATTATTTAGAGGAGGATTACTGCATGAACGGTCAATTTTGATCGGAGACCAGTATTCTTAAAATAAGATTACTTAAAATATTCGATCTCAAACTTACTTGGCGAAATTAAACGAAAATTTGGAGAGCTCCACCTACCTGAACCGTCACCCAGTCAGTCTGATGTTGCTCTGAAGCGCACGCCAGGACCCCTTGGCAACGATGGAATTTGGCATAAGCATGCTTAGCAACAACGGAAAAATCGCATATCTGCGTCCGCACTGATATTGTGAAAGGTGTTGCCGTCAGTTTTGACCCATGTGGGTCTCATGCGTGTCAGGAAAGATGTAAATCGTACAGGGGTTCAGTTTGCGTCTACTCCCTTTGACAACGAAACTCAAGGTATGGACAACCCATCAAGTACCGTTACAATGAAACTCTAGGTATGGACAACCCATCAAGTACCGTTACAATGAAACTCTAGGTATGGACAACCCATCAAGTACCGTTACAATGAAACTCTAGGTATGGACAACCCATCAAGTACCGTTACAATGAAACTCTAGGTATGGACAACCCATCAAGTACCGTTACAATGAAACTCTAGGTATGGACAACCCATCAAGTACCGTTACAATGAAACTCTAGGTATGGACAACCAATCAAGTACCGTTACAATGAAACTCTAGGTATGGACAACCCATCAAGTACCGTTACAATGAAACTCTAGGTATGGACAACCCATCAAGTACCGTTACAATGAAACTCTAGGTATGGATAACCCATCAAGTACCGTTACAATGAAACTCTAGGTATGGACAACCCATCAAGTACCGTTACAATGAAACTCTAGGTATGGACAACCAATCAAGTACCGTTACAATGAAACTCTAGGTATGGACAACCCATCAAGTACCGTTACAATGAAACTCTAGGTATGGACAACCAATCAAGTACCGTTACAATGAAACTCTAGGTATGGACAACCCATCAAGTACCGTTACAATGAAACTCTAGGTATGGACAACCCATCAAGTACCGTTACAATGAAACTCTAGGTATGGACAACCCATCAAGTACCGTTACAATGAAACTCTAGGTATGGACAACCCATCAAGTACCGTTACAATGAAACTCTAGGTATGGACAACCAATCAAGTACCGTTACAATGAAACTCTAGGTATGGACAACCAATCAAGTACCGTTACAATGAAACTCTAGGTATGGACAACCCATCAAGTACCGTTACAATGAAACTCTAGGTATGGACAACCAATCAAGTACCGTTACAATGAAACTCTAGGTATGGACAACCCATCAAGTACCGTTACAATGAAACTCTAGGTATGGACAACCAATCAAGTACCGTTACAGGGAGAAGTGGGAGGACGGCAAATAAAGAAAAAACAATTTCGAAAGAACCTACATTAATTTGCTGATTTCGCTTTCGTCTTTCTTCGAAGAATGATGTATCTGTCTGTCCACCGTTATCCTGTAAACCAAAGTTTCTATTTGTTTGTCTATCCTAATATCATTCTATGTATTTATTTGTTTATTTATTTTATTTATTTATTTATTTATTTATTTATTTATTTATTTATTTTATTTATTTATTTATTTATTTATTTATTTACACTTTTATTGAGCGGCCAAATAACTTGAAAGCTAATTTTCATCGGGGCTCAAATGCACGTAAATTACAAAGTAAATCAAATATAAATATTGAGAAAAAGCAAAAATAACCGTTATAAAGGAACATTCTCTTTTACGGACGCTTTTAATTTTAACTTGAAATTGTTTGCATTTGGAGCGTACTTCAAATCACTGGGCTAAGAGTTTCAAAACTTTGTAGCACGATGCAAGAAAACTGAAAAGTTATCTTGCCCGTACGTGAGTTGAATTTCTGAATATTACCGTTTCAGACAGGTACTGTAGGGCATTTCCAGTAACATATTTGTAAGCCAGTATTGCAAGAAAGTAATAAATTATTTTTCTTATTGATCAAACATCAAAGTTGATCTAAATTTGTTGCGGTGGTATTGCCCCATACAACGCAACAATAATCAACTGAACTTGGAATAAGACCATAGTACGAAAATGATACGGCAATTGTGTGAAATAAACGAACGTATTCTTCTTATGAGTCCAATACGTTTACATATTTTTGAAGACATCTATCTGTCTGTCTGTACATGTCTGACAGGTATGCCTTATGTTTGTTTGCTCTCTGAGAGTAGAGAACTATGATTTGCCTGCCTGTCTATTTGACCGTTTACTTATACCTCCTATTACACATGCGTACGTACATACACGTACAAAAACATAGATATGTGCACACGCTCATCTATACCGAACCGAAATACATACATACATACATACATACATACATACATACATACATACATACATACATACATACATACATACATACATACATACATACATACATACATACTTACTTACTTACTTACTTACATAGAAAACGAGGGGAAGAATTGATGAACACAAAGGCTTATCGTGACTACTTTCCCTGAGGCTGTCGCAATTTATAATTTTGAAAGACCAAGTTCCAATCACAGGTAAACCGCAGTGAAGTAAAGAACAGAATTTCTCTGCAGTCCAGATTTGATCGTTAAAAAAATTTATTTTTTCTAGGAGTATAAAGTTGCCTTTAATTTAAGACTCAAATGGATGGACGAACGTCTGACACACAACAGTACGGTGCCTATCATACTTCACTCCCCGCACTATATCGATGCCGTTTGGAAACCAGACCTAGATTTCGAAAACACCAAAGGAGGATACACACGTCATCTGGTGGTTGAAAACAGAGCGCTGACCATAGGCGAGGACGGAGCGGTCGACTATACAATCAGGTAGAAAAAGGCTTATGACAGTAACGAGTATCATTGTGGCCACGCAAGCCCACGCAATAGGACCGATGCAACAATAATTGACAACTTGCATCATTGAATATCACCTATATTCGCTCACAAAACCTGCACAACCTCATAGACATGATGCTTTTACGATAATTCAAGCACCCTATTGGATATGCACATATCCTTTGGCTACGACAGGTTTTGAATGTGAACAAACTGCGTACAGTAAGCTTTACACATATGCTGTCCTGCCTTTTGGAAAACAGTGTATTTAATTATCGGGTAATTCTGTAAAATTTGTGCAATGCCAATTTTGCTGTGTAGTATATCTTATAATGACTCTGTTTTATATATCATACCATTATAGTGATGACGCAAATGCAGCGATCCGATTGGTCGAGACGTGAAAAGAACCGTAGTATATTCGCGATATACCACGGTTGGCACATGCGCGGGCTTTCGGCAATGCAAGGATTTTAAGACACTGTTGGGATATAATTGCAATAAATCTCACCCAGCAACGGTATACCACTCGGTTTTGACCAGTTCACTTCATATATGCACTCGCTATCGCTCGTGTATATGTCGTGAAATCGTCAAAATCGAGCGGTATACCATCGCTGGGTGTGCTTTATTGCTTAAATATACTTTACGCCGCTACCGAGCTACTGAGACAAAGGGTTTGTATTTTTTCGAATGGATCTATTTTAACATAATCCTGTGTTCACAAATAGAACAGGTACATTATAATTATCTCTCGAAATACGTGAGTAAGATACAAAACGAGAGTGAAAGCGAGATAGAGGCACGGAAGTGTTACCAACAATATGATTATTTTTTTATATATCGCTCTTATTTGCCTTTCAGGCTGACAATGAACCTAGCTTGTTTCGTAAACATCCATTTATTTCCAATGGGTGAACATGTCTGTGGCCTCACAATTATCAGCTGTAAGTTGATGAAATGCCGTCACGGTGTTTGCAATCATATACTAGCTGTTGGTCAATAATGGTTGTGGTGGTATAGTTTTCTGTCTTTTATATGCTGATTTTGATTTCGACGACGTGGGGCGTGAAAGACAAAACCTCGTCGGAAAAGCACCACGACAGCTATTGACCAACAGCTATCAATCTACTAGTTTTACTTCTGAGTTCGATTTTGGTACATGGCTCTGTAGCGACTCACAAAGTGTGGTGCACCTTTGCTAAAAGATTGTCTCTTTGGGCAGTCCTTTACTCATTACATGTTGCAAGGTTTGCCCTATGTTATGGACATGATCCAATAAACTTAAAAGTCACGCAACTCTTCACAAAGTATCGCGACAAACGATCTATTGGCAATGCTTTTTAAACATGACCTTGTCCAATGAATCAGAGAATGCGTTCACTTCCTAACTGAACTGCTTACTGTTACAGTGCTGCCTTCATTCTTTAAATTCAATTTGTTAATAGATGAGTATAGGGCCTACCGCGATTTCTAACATTACAAGAAACTGAATCCCACAGCCGGTGTCTTGTAAAGCGTCATCAACAGTCAAACTCCGCTAAATTTTGATTTTCACGACGATGTTCGTCTTTATTGTTTCAGTTTTCATATACAAGTATCATCAAGCGGCAACAGTATCATAACAAGGCGATTTTCCCAGTCATAGTAAGGTATTTGCATGGAAACCGCCAAGATCTTATCCTCTATCTCATACCATTATAGAGGATCACCGAAATATTTCACTACTTCTATCTGAATGTTTTCTTCCATTTTTGTTTCTCTCTTTCCTTCACCAATAGTTGCGTATGGTTCAAAAGACATAATTCTCAGCTGGAAGGACCCAGCGGGGGTAAAGCTGAATCCGGGCATCAGGATTTCAGAGTACGTTGACAACGTCATGATGTCAATGGAGAGTTTTGCCACCATCGAGGACCACAACGACTGTAAGTTTGACATTATAGTAGAACACCGGGCCAGTTTGTGTGTCTAGCACGCACTCTTCAAAGACGGCTGATCCATTCCGACAACGTCATGCAAAGGCCTTTAGAACTAGTGAAAACACCGTTAAAGTGAGTTATGATAAGATTCCGGCTCGCGCGTAAAAACGTTGACTGGAGCACAGTCCCTCCATGTGACATAAGGACTGTGACTAGAGCGTTCAGCTGGAAATTCGAAATCAAGGGAACATTGGATGAAACTTTTTCTAATGCTTTCGTTATTCTGGTTATCAGAACAAACACCAAAACTACCAAAACGATGGAGAATCATTGTCCAAAGCAAATAAGATGTTGGAACTTTACATTTCTCTATATTGTCTAATATTTGAATCGTGTCAGTGTAACGGCGTGCAAGCTATTGGTAATATGTCTTACATCAAAAATCTAGTACGGTGTTTAATTTCTTGTGTGCTTTTTATTTTCAGTGGAAGACCGGTCCCATTTGGTCGTCATCTTTCATTTACAACACAGGATCGGGTACTACGTCCTCGTGTCCTACGTACCCACGGCGTTATTGGTTATTGTATCGTGGGTGACGTTCTGGCTACGTCCAGACGCCACCGCGGCTCGTGCTAGTCTCGGTTCCACAACCCTATTGACCACCGCAACACAGGTAACAGCTACCTGGAACGCGATGTCCGTTACCGCATATCCAACGGTAAGTTCGTAACACTGATTACCGCGTGTCACAGTCTACTGATGACGTTGTAACCACGGTTACCTCTACCCCAATTATATCTGATCAGCTTATGATGTAATTGGGGAGCATTCGTTTTTTACGGGGGGGGGGGGGTTGGTGGATATCAGGTTGGGTTAACTTTTAAAAAACCGTTTTTGGGGGTCAAATTTTACAACAATTGTTTGGGAGGAGGGTCAAAATTTACAAAGGTCTGTATGGAGTTATAGCAAAAAAAACTAACAGAATTGATCGAAAAGTATATAAAACACAGAATATGAACATAGCTTTATTCTGTCTGTACAGGTGATAACAAGCAGAAAAGAGCATTTATTTATTTATGTATGTGCCTTTTATTTTACCTGGCGGGAGAAATCAGAGGACAGCAAACAAATCATTTTATTAAAGGCGCCTCTGTATTTGTCAGAAGTGGCAAAGTAATACATGAGTAAGAAAGTTAGAAACAGTTAAAAGTAATATATTGTCACCTAAATGATATCGTCACGGTTCATTACGAGATTTCGCTGTCCGTAAGGTCATCTATGTTAACATAGGGAGGGGTCGTCAGAACTCTGCTCAAAGGTTGACAGTGATCCCTACGACAGATGTAAACACTGTATCTATACGTTAGCGATTTATTGATAAAGTTAAAACACGTTTGTTAACAATGAATATCGTACAATTTAAATATTACAGCTATGTGCATTGACATGATGTATCCAGATATTATGCATGAATACATTGTTTGTAAACAAGAAAGTTGCACATGCGCAGTTCCGACGACCCCCTCTCTTTTTTAATCTTTCTTTGTCACATATGTTTACCATCCTGCGTACACCACTGATAACTAGCAACACGCATCAGCACTTTCCTCAATACAGAGCTTCACGATTCGATTTCTTGCATTTTGCTTCAGAGGCTCTGAGGTGTCGAGGAGATGGCGCCGGTGTCCATTCTCTGCTATAGGCCTATATTCACACAGTACTGGTGTCCATTCTTTACACAGCGTCGGTGTCCATCATTCATATATATACTCAATGAGTCTTTTACAGTTATGTAGGCGGCTGACAGAAGAAATGAATAATTAAAACGATAATACTATATTTTGTTCTTTATTTCCCAATAACAACATAAACAACAACAAAAACAACATTAAGGAGTATGCGCCTCGAAAGTCAGTCTTATATTTTGGCTCAAACTTTCCTAAATGAAACTTTAAACCATTCTTTTACCAAATCAACAATGAAAATCGGGGGTCAGCGTGCAAAGTTTTGAACAAGCAAAACAAAGCACCCAACTTTTTGCGATATTTGAAATTCAAAATGGCCTCCATCCCTGTGTTAACTCTATAGTGAAAAATTAAATTTTGGATTTTCTAAAAATCTCAAAGAGCTTTAAAAAGAGCCCCTACAAATGGTGGCTCATAAAAAGAATTGTAGAAATTTGAGAGTCCGAATGTCTGTCCCCGAGGTGGCGCGTTCTACAATAAACACCTAGAGTACTCTGTTCCCTGTGCTTTGACAGGAAGAAGCGTTTCATAGCATTCTTTCGACAAAATAAACCAGTGAATCCTTTCCCCGTTTGAATTTTTAGGCAGTGGACATATGGGTGACGACCTGCATGTTTTTCGTCTTCGCCGCCATGGTAGAATTTGGTTTTGTAAACTACTTTTATCAGGTGAAAGGATCTGCGAAAGACAGCACATCAGGAAAGCTCAACGGTTGCATTAAAATACCACGGGTAAACTTGAACAATTGTCACGTAAGTATCAACTTCCATACCATTAATGAGGTTCCACATATTTCAGTCCAACAAAATATTTATAGAAAATGGGGATATGAACCAAGCTTGCTTCTTCAGGCTTTAAACACCTATGATCAAATATTTTTTAGATTATGATTATACATAATTATGTATAAGTAGTAGTAATAGTAATTAAAATACCGTCAAGGACAGTGTGCTCATATTTGCTTCGAATTGGTCCATCAAGAAATATTTAAACCAGAAAAACAAGAAAGACAAAAGTAAATAAGGTCTGAAACTTTAGGTAGTGCAGTGGAGATCAACTTTAGAAACAGGCTTAGCAGAGGAATGTTTCAAGGCAGTCCTTCATGATTTCAGCAGGTCGGCCAATATGTATCAGTTCATGAACAATGACAGGAAATGAATTAGGTCAGTGGAGTAGCCTGTTTCAGTCACTGCCACTACTCCTACACATAATAGGTACACTGCATACAGAATCTGTAACTCTGATGTGTGGGCTATTTCAGTCAATATCACCACTCCTGCATGTTTGAAGGATTTCCCCTTTTTCTTACCTCATTTGCATATTTTTGACACTGACATGTTCATTTGAACAACGTCACATCTCATCCCCCGGGTCTACCTGTACACCAAATACTGTGATGGTAGGTGAGACAGTTTGGGCGCTTTTGCGTGTGACAGACATACATCTGCGCAGACATACAAACGCCCCCGATTCACCATATAAGCTCTTTTTGGTATTTATACACATACCAAATATAAGCTAAAAATGATGATGATAACAATAATTATTGTTATTGTTGTTGTTCATTTGCCATCTTTCAGTGTTATACAAATCCAGCCATGGAGAATGGCGTAGAGAAAGGAAACTTGGAAAACACAAAAGCTACCGAAGCAAGAAACAAAGGCAGCAAAATGGACGCCCACAGCTTTGAACATACAACAAGATTATGGTTGGCCAAATCGCAGTATCTCGACAGACAGAAACACAGAGCACTGACGATCGACAAAGTATCACGCATTGTTTTCCCTGCTACCTTCGCTATTTTCATCATCTGCTACTGCTTAGCATTCGTGGTACTGTTGCCATCTGAAGTGAACAAAACTCTGTCGAAATATGAATACTGAACGTTGACAGAGAGTACTGAATACCGGCGGTGGCAGTCCCCGGGTTAGTGGGTACCCATGCTTGTTACCCAAGTTTGAAAAGTACCCCCTTTCCTAGAATATTTCTGAGAAAAACACCCCCTATTTGTGGCAAATCTGGGAGAAATTAGCTGTAAAAAACATACCCTTTATTCGAAATCTAGGAAGTTAGTATGTTGACTTCCAGGGTTGACCCTGGAGGTTGACTTTGTATGTACATACATCACAAATGTTTGTCCTCACCTGATTTTAGTCACATTCATACACAATCATCTTCCTTATCCGTTTGGATCTGGAGTTCTCTGCTGGCTCCTGTGTGACAATACACCTCCAATCATCTACTGTCTCGGAGGTTACTCTGAAAAAGTACCCCTTTTTCTCGATTTCACGGACCTAGAATCTCCGAGATGACTTAAGAAAAACACCCCCTATTCCGTGAATTTGGTAACGCGCATGGGTACCCACCAACCCGGGGACTGCCACCACCGGGACTGAATATCACCCACTTGCTTAAACCACAAATAACGAAACTCACAGGCAAATAACATTCGACAGCTTCACCTGCTGTGTAAATGACTTTCATATATTATATATATATATATATATATATATATATATATATATATATATATATATATATATATATATATATATATATATATATATATATATACACTCATACTTTCATTCATACCGATATAGTTCGTGCTCGAAAATTTCATGGATGCGCACGATTCATCGATGACATATGTCTTCTAAATGATGGTGGAGAGTTTTGTAGAAGTGTGAGCATAATGGACAACATACTACTTTCTCGAATTGGACATATCTATAGTAGATGGAATATTCGTCTATAAACTCTTTGACAAGCGCGGTGATGTCAGTTAGACCGATGTAATGTTTCGCCTCATTGGCATCGCTTGTAACAGTAGCTTTATAGATTATGAATTTAGACTGGCAAGCCCCCTGGAGTGGGCAACTGGTCTTGATGCGGCACTTACATACGTCAGTGAGTTTTCTATCATTGCGCTGGGTGACCAGTTCACATACCTCAGCTCCGTCAAAACTTCCCATTGTAACGTCATACAAATTGGTGCTATTACGTTTCATCCATGGTACAGAGTCATCAAATAGGAGTGATTTCCTTGAATGCATAATGATATCAACATCCCTATCTGAAATTGTGGTGTGTTGCGTTGCAAATTCAAGCGATTTTTGTAGCAGGGATTCTGAGATAGATGGGTAGAAATTCACAATGTCGAATGTCACGAATTTGAATTGCATCTTGTCTTCTATGTTTTCAAACCAGCGGATGACTGATGTTGACTTTCTCCATTGGTTTACAGCTGTGATTGATCTGATGGTATTATTTATTCTGTCAAGGATTTGTTTACTTACTCTACCCATCTCACTCTTCGTGGGGTTGATGAGTCTGCATGTTGGGTTGTTCATGAAGTTATCTTTGTGGTCTTTCAGCGTTATAAATGCCTGTTTCATAGCCAGTGTGTCCATTCTTTCATCAATATGTAGGTCATGTGCAATCCGTTGTGCTTCCATGTTGATGTTGTTACAGGCGTCAACGTCCGCAAGTTTATATGACTTAGTGATGTTCTCACGTAACAGCTTCTGGTATTGGTCTACTTCAACCTCGTAGAAATTGTGTGTCTTGTCAGCAGGGATGAATACATTTTTCGAGCGTTTGATTTTCTTGATGTCCTGACGAAGGCATTTGAGGAATGTGTCATTAACCTTTCGGAATTTCAAGTTCTCTATCATATGTAGTAGGTCATTTTCGAACGGTTTCAACTCCTCGATATGGGGCGGTGATTTCCGTGAGTTAAACCCATAATGGTCGTCGAGGACTGGTTCTTCATCGTTGCCTTTCTTCTTAAAAAAGTATACTCGCCATCTGACACGTTTTATGAAGCTCTCTGTCTTTGCAATGAGATATTTCATATACTCCCTCACAGGTGGAATTGGAATGTTCTTCATGGAGTATTTGAAACAAGTTCGTTCCATACTTGACCGCTGGTCCCGGAGAATAATGACAGTGCTCAACAATGGACTTAGGAGCGTTCTATACCAAAACTTGTTTGTATCTTCTCAGAGGGGTAAAGTGCTCGATACAGGGATGCAGAGCAATATTACAATAAATATGAGAACACATCAAGTATGTTTGGTACCTATTACTCGAGTTTCACGCATACACGCGATCGTCAGATAGGTAGATTTTATTGTGTGAAATTTGCTTCAGGTGCTTACATATAAGTATCAGGTCGGGTCAAACCATTTGGTGTTGTGGGTTGGATTGAAATTTGACAAGTAAAATTTGTTTTCGTGTCGGCACTTGGAGACCAAATCGGAACGCTTGTTTAAAAGGCTAGATTTATCTGCATTGATTGTGAATAGCTTCTCTGTAAGGCAAAGGTTGCATTTCTTTGACACATTTGAGTAACTGCTTGCTTTTGATAGGATTGACCATGATATATTAAATGCTTTGTCCTGAGATTTCAAGTGACAGACATATTTTGACAATTCTGTGCTGTTGGCTTATTATGCCTTACTTCGGAAAGATTGGACATGATTTGCATAGCGTGTTTTAAATGTGTTGTCAAATGCGTGTGTATGCGTGAAACTCGAGTAATAGGTACCAAACATACTTAATGTGTTCTCATATTTATTGTATATATATATATATATATATATATATATATATATATATATATATATATATATATATATATATATATATATATATATATATAATATATATATATATATATATATATATATATATATATATATATATATGCATGTTATTTTTGTGTGTGTTCTTTGTTTTTACAGGGTTTTTTTTTCTGTCTTCCTTTCGAGTGTTTCTATTTTGTATCTTAAATGTTTGTGATCCATTTGAGGAAGATTCAGGAGATAAGCTTTCACTAAAAGTGTTATCCTCATTAGATAAAGTAAATGTACTTGCTCTTTCTTTCTTATTTCCTGATTGTTTCTGAAAAGCAGGCATATTATCAACTTAATAAGTATTCATGTTCTCTGAATCTAGTTTGACTCTGCATTGCCATATGAGCCTTAGTTATCACAATCAGTTAATTTGCTTATGAGTGATGGCTACAGCCGAATGGCCACACCCAAAGACTACTACAATCATGCAACAGTGAAAATGGTATTGAGAAATGACTCATATCGCCAATTCATAACTCTGGACATGAAAAACTTGGTTGAGGACAACCATATTGGATTGTATCACAAACCAAGTTGCACATGCGAGTCATTGTGCATTGTTCTTAGCATGTTTTGTAATGATCTACACACACACACAAAACAACTCTGTGATGACTCAGACAGCCAAGTTGTATTGTATTATCAAACAAATTGCCATCCATATTCATGTATCATGCACTGTACGGTACTTGAACATAATCAGGCATTCCTGTGTTATGGCTCCTGACAAACAAATTCTGTATCCCACAGATTTAAATCTCTGGCAATCTTCCACACAGCCTGGGGTTAAACTTTTTTAACATATAAAATTTACTCAAGCACTTTAAAAAATGAAAATATAACTTTATGACAAGTATTTACCATATTTCTGGACAGAATCAAGCTAATTCTTGTTAGCTCACTTTTTACTGTATGCTGATGATGTAAAATGAGAGGTATGCTGGTGGCATGGTCAAGTTTTTCATTTATAGGAATTAAATGAAGTCTCATACTGGTGTTTTATCATTTTTAATAAAGTTAACCGATATGACAAAATTACAATTTTCTTGACAGAAATCATGTGCTTTGAGAGCTTGAAATATCACACTCTGTGCACAGAAAAGTGTCTTTTCATCCACTGAGAAAAAGAAAATACAACATGGAAATGAAAACAGACAAGATGGCGAAAAGGGCAGCAATATTTGCTCTGGAGAATGACAGCAATGTCTCTGAAGAGTTACAAAGTCATTGGAAATTTGCATATATCCATTTATGGTAAAAGAGGCTATCCATTGACCATTTATGGTAAAAGAGGCTTTCCATTCACCATTTATGGTAGAAGAGGCTTTTTCATTCATATCTACTTGGACTACATCAGTAGCATTGTACTTTACTGGCAGAGTTCTTGTTTTCGTGTGACCACCAACATGAAAATCAGTGATTGGCTACCATAGACTCAGCCGATCCATTTCCTTTAAGATCAACCCACTGAAAAAGAATTGGTAGATAACGCCTAGATTTCAGAATAAATCAAAGACTTGTAATGTATATCAGACAAGTTTTCTATACTAGGCAGATATTGTCATCCCTGCCTGATCCCTGATGACACTGATAAGTACACTAATCTGACTTCTAGTATCCAAGTGGGTCAAGGTTATTGTCAAGAAGCTGAAGAGATGACTCTCGTATCAAGTTCAGAAGCCTTTGGATTTCTTCAGGCCGAAACACCTGCAAATGAACACCAATAACAGTGATTATGGAATAGATATGGTGATGCATGGGAGAAATGTGCAATACATCCAATAATTCTTAATATGGTGTCAATGATACTACACTCCCATTTGGTGAGCTTTTTTATCAGAACCTGGATGGTAAAACTACAAGTATCGGTAGTTTTGTCACATTGTACTCATCATAGTAGAAGCCCCTACTTTGGCAACATAAAAGTGTGGTTATCCTAGGGAAGGGGCTTATACTCAAGCAATCCATGTGACCTGCCATAAATGCTCAATTTGTGCTAATTTATGGACTTTTTGAACACCAGTCAAACTTTCAATCACTTTCAAAATCAACTTACATCCAAAGAAATAGTACAGGACAAGAAAAATACTGACAAAATTTGTATTTCCACGATCTCAAAAACTGGCATGCCACAATTACAATGATACTGATAGACAACCGTAGCCACAAGAAAGCAAAACTCAGCAACGATTTCCAAACTAACTGACACAGTATTTTATATTGCTGTTTCAAATCAAACTGATTACACAATCTCTGGATACAGAAGTGACAATTTGGTGAAATTTCCGCTTGAATCATATCTTGATTTAAAAAGTACACTTGTACAAGTCTTAGTGTACAATAAAAAATTGTGAAAATATACAAAGACATTGTTAGTATAGTTTCACATGAACAGCTGTCAATAGTCTGTCTCTATCTGATGAATTACATTTCCAAAACACAGAACATTGCTTGAAAATTTAACCATATAATTAACAATAATCAATTTGAAGCATTTCTGATAAATAGCATCTCTCACGGAAAAACTGCGGAAAAAAACTTTTGACATTCGGACATCAATGTGAAGACTTTAGAACAAATGTGGTTCAGAAAATAAATGCTTCATCTGATATCTGACATTAAAATGTATGCGTATAGTAATTGCTGAAAGCAAAATGCTTGCCAGAGTGGAGATAATCTCTTTAATGTACATCGTTAAAAGCTACATTTTGATCATTGTAACTGATAATAAAGCAACAAACAACATATGGATCTGAGGGTGTGTATTAAACTGGCAATATTGCCCTTTTGGCATGCCGTTAAAGCCAGATCCCCATGGTAACAGTATGTCCCTTTCACATGGTTCATGATTAATGATACTTTTCATGATGAAATGTTCGCAGGACAACAAACTACTAGTATTTTACCTTGTACAGCTGGTGTTGTTCACTTGCGATGACATCAGCCAATTGAATAGATTCTCTGTACTGTTTTGTGTTGTGAAGGACAGAGTGCAACAGAAAACAAAGTGACGGAATACACAGTTCTCGCAGCAGTGCCATCTGATGAACTCTACCCTCATCTAGTTGTTCAACCTGTATGTGTCAGAAAAAAAAGCATGGTTTGTCTCAATATATTCAAAGTTATGAATCGTTTCTTTGTTTGATTTCAAGTCCTGGACACACAAGGATACAACTGCCTTGATATTCAGGACGCTGGCCACAGGAGGGATAACTGAGGTACATTCAGTCACAGTACAACGTAATCTGAATAAATCAGATGTAGAAGTGGCGACATTTCCACCTGTGTTTGCTCTTGGCCATTCTGATTGCCTCCTTGTCACCTCACTACATCTTGACCACAACCATAGGAGATTAAGTTCAAATCTCCCGCTTTCCAGGAGCCCAGTCAGGTAATGAGTGTGCATCATGTCTTTCCTATCCTGGATCACTTGATTTGTTCTTGTCCTTGAACTGATCCAAAACATTTAAGTCATAAGTAACCCGCTTTAAAGACAACTGACTTAGAAAGCCACTTCTATTTAACCTTGAAGCTATATTTTCCTTGGCTTTGTCTCAAAACTTAAAATTACATCATAGATCAGTTGCTCCCAGGATATAACTCTCTTGTCCATGTTGGGCCATCTTGCTCAGAGATATTTGAATGTGATTTCCTCGACTGTGTAGGGGGGCAGCTGGATGAGAGCCCCACAGTGCAGTCTGGGTAACGGAGACTACGTGTACAGCAGTGCTGCATTTCTCTGTTTGTACAATAGTATTCTCATGTTGTCTACAAGTTGAGCCTACCTCCTGTTGGTCCACCATCCAGCCGCCATCAGGAAATAAAAGGACATTGTAGATGCTATCAACGACAGCTTTGCTCTGTATACTGAGAGAGTACTGCCATCTCTCAACTTCTTGCTGGAAAATATATAGAAGAAAAAGATCATTAACATGCATTACATTATTTCACAATCAATCAAATTAGCATTGTGTATAGGCACTTTTAATGGTAACAAAGGTACACAAGGTTTTTTGACATATTTAACTTTACATACAGTAGCCATGGCAATAATTACAATATAAGCACAAGCCAATAAAGCTCCCCTAAACTTGCATTTCTTGGGCACTCAAGGGTTCATTTTGACATAATCCCATCTAGGACTGATTATATATCTTTACACCAAATAATGAGGGTGATACATCCATGGTTCTCAAGTTTCTGCAGTGGAAGGACCGACACACACACGGGCATACATACACACAACATACACTGGCTGATCCCGATAGCTCCCGATCCTATACCATGGTCCTCAAGGGACTGTGGCTATATGAATCACAAATTGGAGCTAAAAATAGTGCACATTATCCATTACTGCTAAAGTATATACACTCAACTTTACAATAATGTTGCTGTGGTACGTTTTCATGAAGTGAAGGAACAAAATTACCAGTGTCAGATCATCAGAACAATTTATCCTTTCTCCTTTGATGTGGATGCTTCAATTGACTTGGGTACCACCTTTTGTGAAACAGTGGTGCACAACTGGCACAGCACTCAACGGTCAAACCTTTGTATAGAGGTCACCCAAGGGACCAAGAAAAAGTGACCACTATATTATGGACGTGGCCTATCTATAAAGGGTGGGTGTGGCATTACTGTCAGTGTGGGTGGTGTGCTGAGTGATGAATGTAGGAACTGATAATGGCAGCAATAAAGTTCAATATCAAAGATCTCTTGAAAACCATGTTAATCCACTTATTTTCTGAAAGAATCATTTTGCAGCTGTAAAATCAGTGTAATAAATCGATTTCTTGTTTTCCAGTCAAAACATTTTTTGACATTTGTACACTGATTTCATTCAAAATTGGAGCATTTTCATGTGGCCACTGAGCATATAAGAAAGATGACTTTTCTGTAGTAGGTCTCTGAAATGTAAAATGCCACGGGATCGCTGCAAGGTGACAACTATAAATTAAAGAGGTGACTGCTCTGAAAGGGTGACCATTAAATACAGATTTGACTGTACTTTCACACTCTCATGATTAATAGGAGATTGGTTCAATGTACACCAGGTTGTCTGATTCACCAAGTGATTAGAAAGGATAATCTTAGGCATTAGGCTCTGATCGTCAATGCTGGAACAATAATGATGTCTTTGCAGAATTGCTATTTCTGGAAAGCTTGGAACAGCTGCTCAATTAACCATACACTGACTAAAAGTAGACACAATGATGAAGTGTCAGCCAAAAAAATAAAGGACATTTACACTTCTGTGCATATTTGATTGTGTGATATGGATATAGCCAGCAAAATGTTACGCCAAAATGAAATTTTGATTTTGTATTGAATTCAAATATCCAAGGTCACTTCCCTGTGGCACCTTCTAAAAGGGGCCACAGAATTAATTTGTTTCTCCCTCAACAACATTCTTATTAAATCTATGACTGTAAAATGTGCTTAAAAGGGAGACAGTAGACTGGCCCTAGTTGCTACCATTTATTTATTTACTTTTATTTTTTATTTATTTCGAACTCAAACACAGATATGATACAGTTCTCGGCAGCAGTTTCTGTCTGAGCTAGCAAGTTGCAAACTCCCTCCTATTTAATACAAGCAGTTTGGATATTTGATGACTTAAAGGCACTGTTCATGATCCCTGGGATCGTTTTTGTTCTAGTCTGTAAGAGGATTATGGAGGTGTGATAGCCTTTTGTTTTCCATCGAAATTGTAATCTGGTGGGTAAATTTTCTGATGAGACAACCTGGTGCCAACACAGGCCTTTAAGCATTCTACATAAAAAATCTTGTTCATCAGAATTTTTGGACCAAGGGTCAGAAGTGGCGAGCAAAATTTTTTATTTTTATTTTTTTTAGGCCAAAGGTACCCAGATACAGACAAGGCAAAATAATTTTTTCCCCTTTTAGGCTAACCAGAAATATCTCAGACAAGATACACTGATACTGGTTATTGAATTAAACACTATATTTCTCAACAATAACATAGGGAACTACATATACAGTCGGTGTTTGCACAACATATTCTGAGTTTTTCAACATGCTCTCAGAATAAAACTGATATGCACAGTAAATCACTGAAATCAAACAATTCAGTATTGTCCTTCAATATCCGCCTGCTAGAACCTTGCATCTGAGTTTTTTCAATTTACTTTGGTCCTATGTCTTGGCCTCTTTACCGCTATCCTAACACATTTTACACAATGGTTTAACAACACTGTATTGTGATCTGAGTGAAGTTATATGGTCATCGTTCAGAAGGTTCTCTTGTCCGCCACAATAGAAACAGCAAGCTTCAAATGATACTGTTGTTGCACTGTAGTAAATTGTTTCCATCGGACTGGTACAGGCCACAGCTTGGCCTACAAGAATGAATTTGCCGAAATAAAAAAAAAATCCAAATCGGACAAAGTAGAAGCGGCAATTCTGATGAACAATTTATTTTTCTTTCTGGCCTAAGGGAGGTTTTCTTGCCTTGGTATGATCTGAGATGAGCATGGACGTGCAAAAAATGATCAGCAAACAAGGCCTGACACTGATATAACACTCTACATAATGCAGTGGTATTGCCTCCATCATGGAAGAATAACACCACGTAATTCAATGGTCATTAACAACTCCCAGGGGAAACTCTGCCTGTCCTTCATGCATATTTTAAAGCCTGCTGTAATTATGCATCATTTGTAATATTAAACCCAAACCCTGCATGGTTCACAAGTCTGTGGGTAAAAATCTTCAATAAAGGAATATGAAAAGCAGGACTTCAATACTGCCTCATGATTAAACAAATGTGTACCATACTTAATAATTAAAATGAATTTATATTCTTTGTGGAAATGAAACAGAATGACAAATTAGCTTGTATCAAATGATATGAGCATAAAAACAGAATTCTACACACTTGATACGTATCATAAATGTACAGTACTGTTTACCTGATCTGCAGATTGGTCAAAATTTATTTCTTATTCTTAGAGAAATACAAGTAATTGGTGAAAATTCAATGTATTTGAAGAAAATTGGAAGTCTTTGATTTGAAACAGCTCTCCCAGCATTATATTATTTTAGATTTCCAGGCATTGTATCGTTCCTCGAAATGGGACAAAAATTACCTGGTAGCAAAACTCTTTGATACAAATGGCAGAAAATTCTGAGGATTTCATACATTTCATCAGCAGCTGTCTTGAGTAACTTTACTGCTTTATTCTCATTTATTAGACGATATGCAGTAATAGTGACACCTTTAATTTTTCTCCATTGGATAAATGCATGGTGACCCAAAGATAACTGTTTCTATAACACAGATAACTTTAGGGACCATCTCAGATTGTCGCACAAGTTCAAGAAAAGAAATTCCCCTGTTTAGATCAAACCCCCTCCTACACCCATACAATGAAAGTTCAACAGTGCAAAATGTTAATGTCTGATATATGGGATGGGTTTCTTTGAATTTTTTGCTGAGAATCATGGGCTTTGTGAAGACTGCAGAAGTACATGCTGTTTTGTCTACACACAGTGAGAGTGAAATGACAAGGTACATGTTTGGTTAAGGCAGGCAAGCACTTAGCGTAAAATTTGTTGGTATGTTTTGTTTATTATTACACACAAGGTAAAGAGAACTTGTGATCACATAATAAAAGTGCGGAAGTGAATTTCACTAATTGAGCGGAGGACAAACGAACAAATTTTGCTTTTTGAACTTGTGTGACAATCTGAGATGGCCCTTTACTCAAGCCCTTTGATGAGAAATATATGCACATTGAAGAAATGTTTAATTGTGACCTGAAAAGTTGTCATTGAAGACTGATGTCTAAACACACCCGCATAAATTAGCATAAATTAAGTCAACCAGGCAGTTACCTTATGTAAATTAGCATAAAATTAGGCCATTCTGGTAGACCACATACTGTTGATATAGAGAAGGCTTAACCTCTACAACCATCTCTTATTTTTAAGTTTCCCAACAGAGAGGATACACCTGTGAGATACTGTTTTACTGTGTTAGGCGATCAATTCTGACTTTATCAGTGCTTTCATGAAAGAAAGGAATTCAAAACAAGTTGCACGTACCTCATATTGTTTAAGATCATGCTCATACTTGACTCGTTCCTGGAAAGTTGCCGATGGCGGTGCCACAGGCTTCGGTGGTGCTGCATTGTGGTAGTGTTCAAACCAATCATTGAATACATCATTTGCATTCTGAACATCAAACAGAGAAAAAGACAGACTCTTCAATATAAATACATATGGTGTCTGACTTCTGTCCGAGTCAATTTCAAACTTACATGATATGTTCATTTCACCAATCCATGGAAAGGTTGTGTTAACACTGAAATGTCAGGTATTTCAATTATCAAAGAACTGCAAGGTTATTGTCATTTGTGTCACAGATTGTTCACTCACTCCATTAGGCCAAAAGCAAAACTGTTTTCATTTTTTATCCTAAAAGGCATCAATATGCACCAGCTGCATCAGCCCCTTGTCAATGTTTGAAAGTAGGTTTATAAATAAATGAAATAATGGCATGCTACGTTCAGCAGAAACTATAACAAATGATGTGTTTTGGATCACGAACACTGCCTGCACAATTCTGAAAGTGAAGTTTTCTGTTGTCAACTTCCTGTGAGTAAGAAGTAGGTGTACCGCTGTACGTTAGCATTCTTTATTTGTTTATTTGGCAGTTGGATCCACTGAATGAAAAAAACAAAATTAACATAAAAAGCCTATTGCCACTTCAGTTTTAGAAAGAGGCCTTGGATAAGGAACAAACCTACAATTTTTTTGGGTCTTATTAACTTATAAATGCTACTCACAATATTGGCAGTCTGCCTCCCTGCTGTTTTGTACATGTATCTTATTAATAGTCAATTATTAGCTGCAGCTATTAAACACATAAATTAAATGAACCAAATTTTAGTGGCATTTTGATTTAGCAAAGCTAGTTATCTCACCAATTGTGCTAAAATACAATGTTCACTAGAAGGGCATATTATAACAATACTGCCAAATTTTCAATACAGATGCAATTTGATGAAATGATGAATGTAATCAAACAGGAATAAAAATCACCCACTCTCATTTTAAAAAATAAATTTATTTATAAAGTCTGCCACTGGGACATAAACTGTTAGTTTTGACAATTTTCCAACCCTACCCGGTATTTTTCTCGGTATTTTTCTCGGGCAGTGCACAAGATGTGTGAATGCACACCATCTGACACTTCACACAGGGCACAAATCATAAGTACTGTTCTTGTTGACACTTAAACGGGAAATTACAGGACCATGGGTGCACAATAGGGCGATTACTGATGACGTAGTCATTTGCATACACTGGGCAGTTGTTTTTAAATTCTTGTAGCATCATTTTGACCCTATGATATTTTTGAATAATCATTTTGGGCACTATTGTGACGTGCAAAGATTGGTAAAATGTTCGTGCAGGAACACATTTTGAAACATATATGTTGTCTGACAAAAAAGGAACAATTTTTCCATTTATTTTAGACTCAAGTTTAGTCACTATATATTCACGGACATCTATTGCAAGATTTAGTGACAATGAATGCCTGAAACGTGTCAAAATTATGGGATTCTGGGACCAAACACAGCACGTCCGACCAGTAGCGTGGCTTTTTAAAATTTGAATCCAGCTTTCATAGGGGAAGTTTCTGTTTAAAGTACCAACAGAAGTCAAGCTATCCATTCATGTACAAGCTATATTAAGACAGCTTGCATATCAAAAAAGAAAGACTTAAACTTTTGCTCAAACTTTCATCGAACAAACTTTCAGCCATTCTCTTTCAAAATCACGAATAAAAATCAGGGGTCACTGAAAAAATTTGTGTCCTAAAGAAACAAATTACCCAGCACTTATCGATATATGAAATTCAAAATGGCCGCCATCCCTGCACTATCTCTTTGGTAGAAAATGAAATTCCTGATTTTCACGAAACTGAGCCAGTGAAAACTTTTTTTACTCAATAAGTTTCCATATTGGCCCTGACCAATGGTAGGCAAAAAGAATATTGTAAAAGTTTGAGAGTCCCGATATCTGTCCCCGCGGCGCATTCTACCTTAACAAGCAAAATATTGCATATTTAAATATGCTTATAAGGACTGGGGCATGTAATGTGACAGATTCACTGAGTGAAAAATGTTAAAAATACCGTCAAGGACAGTGTGCTCATATTTGGTTTGAATCGGTCCATCAAGAAATACTGGTATTTAAACCGGAGACACAAGAATGACAAAAGTATATAAGGTCGGAAACTTTAGGTACTAGAGGTCAATTTTAGGAACAGGTTTAGCAGAGGAATGTTTCAACACAGTCCTTCATGGTTTCAGCAGTTCTGCCACAATGTATCAGTTAATGAATAATGACAGGAAATGACTCAAGGTCAGTGGAGAGGCCTGTTTCAGTTAATGCCACCACTCCCATACATTTGCAGGATTTCTCCTTTTTCTTACCTCATTTGCATATTTTTGACACTAACATGTTCATTTGAACAACGTCACTTCTCAACCCCTGGGTCTACCTGTACACCAAATACTGTAATGGTAGGTGTGGCCGTTTGGGAGCTTTTGCGTGTGACGGACATACATCCGCACATACATACAGACAGACATACATACAGACACCACCGACTCTTTTTGGTATTTATATACATACCAAATATGAGCTAAAAACTTGTCACAATTGCTGTTACTGAGGCTTTCAGCAAAGTATCTAAACTCTTCAATAATAGATCGTAATCAAAGCTGAAGATTATTCCAGTATTTGATTGCAGAACATTCCTTAGAATATATACAGGTTGATTCTCTTTTCAGGGAAGAGGGAGAGAAACAATACTCACAAGATAAGCCTTGTGGCATAAATACTCTCGGACGGCATTGGCATCTTCTGCAGGCAATGGCGTCATGCTGGCTTGAGCTTGCCAATTCTTCATAATCACATCGATTGAATCACCAGGAATCTTGTTGAACACTTCCCGGGCCGCTTTCAGTTTCTTGGTAGCTACAGAAATGACGGTCGGCATAAAATGCAAATTAATATGGTAAACAGCACCAATCCTGGCAGCTACTTTGATATCGAATACAGCAACATGGAGGCCACATCAACTGTTTCACACAGGAATTTGAAAATGATTTAAAAATTTTGTCCTGTTTTTGAACACAGCCTGATTGGCGACAGGTCTGTTTTACTAGCTGCTACAATTACTTGCCTGAAATGCAAGCACAGTGAAGCGATCCCAGTAGCTTGAATTTTGGTTTGTAAGCTAATTTGTTACAAAATAATAAATTTTATTGACAATGCTGCATGTTGTCCCAAAAATGTGCAAAATGTCCTAAAAAACAAACAACTGGGGGAAAGAGAGTCCCATGGTTTAAAATTCCTGGCTGCAACACTGCCATACATGAATGCTTAATGTGTAGTCCAACCAAGCAGACTAAACAATGTTAGTTCTCATTGGCTGCAAGAGAATAGTGGTTACATACAACAACAAAATTCACCTATGGTCCACACTGTTGTAGACAACAAAATGTTATTAATTCTACCGATTTAAGTAAATTTACATCACAGTTACCATAGTTTCAGTAAAAATAAGAGATATAGCTGACTTATTTGCACGATAAGCTTCATTGGTGGTGTAGACTGACTGCAAAATTCTGGACCAACATTAATGAACAGATCTCAATACTTCAAGTATGGCATAATATGTGTCCGGCTGAAAACCAAACCAAATACACAGATGGATCCAAATTTTAAAATGACGAATGAGACAGCACCTGATCATTAAGGTAAATGTAAATGTCTCCATATTATTGTTACTATACAGATGTTCTCACCTAGAAATGCTCTCATTACAGCATTGCTCTGCTTAAGGGCTTCAGCTCTCTGAGATGGATCAAAGACCAACCAATCAATGGCTGCTATTTTGTGTCTATCCTCCTGTAAGAATCGACAATTTCGACATTATTTCAACTTTGAAATATCATTGCGTTCATCCTTGGCAAGTTCTGTTTATAAACATAGTCCTGCTGAATGCAATGGTAAAAATTTTTCTAAATTCTGAAATATTGCCAATATTTAGATCCTGGAGCATAGCGTAAACTTCAACACTGGACACAGCTGTCTGTGTACACACTTCAGACCATTGGCTAAGTGATGGATGGAAGTCCAAACAGTGTCCTAAAGACCTGATACAGGTCTGTGATTACAGTCCTGAAATCTAACCTAAGTTGCTGGTCCTCTGATTTGGATATTTAATATACTCTGTGACACAGACTGATCAGGTTCTGGTGCTGTCTGTAGATTTCTTGCTGTGTTTGACGGCAAACAAATGAATGATTGAAAACAGGTCATCTCAGCTGCTAAATGCCACATGACTGTTCATACAGTAACACTTCTACAAATTCTGTACAAACAAAATTAAAAGATATATCAAGAGGATGTTGCAAAACGTTCTTCAGGGGCTTACAAATTACTCTAAATATTGTTGGTGAACAGTGATTGGCCTGAAGTCTTTGATTTAAGAGCATTATAATTTTTTTTTCCTTTCGCTGACAATTCACACTGTATTATTACACACCTCTGACAAGGCCACTTCTCTCGCAGGTGTCAATTCTGTTTCCAAGGTTACATCACCTTCATCGCGTGTCCTGATGTTTTCAACTACTGTTTTAGTGATGGTTGGAATGTCCAAACCTGCCAGGTCAAATGTAATTTTAAAACTGTTATGTTTTCATATACTATCAATATATCGGTATTCCAATCTTTACATAGCAGTACTGGTCAGCAAGACAAAGGATATCTCTGGCATCGCAGGCTAGCCATGTGACCCTTTCAAAAACTTTTGTAATAGTCTTACAGAGGGTTGATTATGCAGGTAATCCCAGCCTCCTTCCAATGTTATCAAAATTTATGTAATGACAGTCAATTATATCTATGAGCAACTAAGTTGATCTCTCTACTGATCTTGGCAGCAGTTACCAGGAACCCCCCCCTCCCCACCTCCCACTGCCTTCCAAAGTACATGGTGACTAACATACAAGTGAAGCTGTGTGGTTGTCCTGCCATCTATCTCATATCAGTAAAGACATGATAGTGAGGACTTGAATGCATCAAGAAGACATTCTGAGATAATCAAATATAAGCCTGAGAGTATTTGTTACTTTTTAATTCTATCAGATCAACTTGAAGAATCGTAATGTAGCAAAATTATGCAGTCTACATTTGTCCCTCATACAAGTACTTCTTGATATTGCCTGTGCATGATGTTTATTAAAACATGCTATATCGGCATGAAAAACTAAGCATAGCATGCTGAGCAAGCTGCTTTCTGATTGGTCTGGTAGATCACTGCATTGAAACTGTCTGTGAATGTCATTCATAAAACCTGCTATATCGGCATGAAAAACTAAGCATAGCATGCTGAGCAAGCTGCTTTCTGATTGGTCTGGTAGATCACTGCATTGAAACTGTCTGTGAATGTCATTCATAAAACCTGCTATATCGGCATGAAAAACTAAGCATAGCATGCTGAGCAAGCTGCTTTCTGATTGGTCTGGTAGATCACTGCATTGAAACTGTCTGTGAATGTCATTCATAAAACCTGCTATATCGGCATGAAAAACTAAGCATAGCATGCTGAGCAAGCTGCTTTCTGATTGGTCAGGTAGATCACTGCATTGAAACTGTCTGTGTATGTCATTCATAAAACCTGCTATATTGGCATGAAAAACTAGCAGCTGAAAACACATATGGTTTTTTGGCTCATACAGCTTATAATGACTTTGCAAATGGGACAGTTATACTGTCAGGCAAGAATATTACAATATGACAGTGCTATTTGAAAAATATGAATGAATGTTATCAAGAAACTATACTGGTAAGGACCTGTACCAACCTGCTTCCTCGGCTAACTGTAGACAATGTTGCCGTTCATCTTTCTCATGTATACCTGCAAAACATTCAAAAATCCATGAGATTTGAAACACTGGTCCATCACAATGCGTTTACTCAGAAAAGCTGATCACGAAAGTCTTGTGAAAAAGGAGGAACAGTTTATAAAAGCATATTTGGGACTGTTGAATAGCGGCAAATGGTTGTCAAGTGTTTGTTTATGTGGCGCCCTGTAAACCTCATAGGCTGCTCAGAGATCAATTAGCTTTGATTCAACTGCCTTGATACTTTTTCAAACTCTCTTGCATTTTTTAGCTGGTCTTAAGAAAGCAATTTAGCAATCCACATCTAACATTGCTACAGTGACATAACAGAATTTATTTATCCAAAATGTATCAACGAATATCATTTAAACTTAAAAGAGCTTCAGGGACAATTTTTTGGAACTCAAACTTTCAAAATATTTTTCCAGTTTGCTGCTAGTGTGGGATTCAGTTTGAAGCCTGGGCAAATTAAGTTTTAGTTTGTGTGAAAATAAAACATTCAATATTTTCTCACAGGCTATAAAAGGGAAGAGCATCCACTTTGAATTTAAGTACCATTTACAGTTCTAGGTTGCTACAATGTACACACTACATGGCGACCTCTGATTTTCATTCTAGGGGATTGTGAAAGGCGATGGTTGAAAGTATCCTCAAAAAAAACAGCTAAGATGACAATGTTGGATACTTGCCTTCAAGGAACCTTGCATAGCAAGTTATCTGCATGGCCAGCGGCAGTGTAGCTGTATAAGTGGCAACTAAGCCTGTGTTCTTGTCCTCGATTAAATCCTGCAAAAATATCACAGAAGTGAACATTTTGTTAGGGGGTGCCCTTGAAATGAACCACCTTACTCAACAAGAATAAATATCAAAAGATGATATGATGTATGTCGAATACAATTTTAACATGATGCCTGCCAGACATATGGTGTTTTGGAGCAACCATTAGCTCAGTATGATGTACATCTTGTCAAAACTACAAAATTTTGTTACAATTTTACTTCTCATGGTTTTAACAGTAGGGCAACAATAAATATGCACATATTTTCTGCACATGAAGATAATTATTTTTACATGCTTCATGATGCTGAACAATATACATGAACTTGACTTCTCAAACAATAAAATGTTGATGAAGCATACAGTACTAACACAGAGACTTTACCATTTAAATCAGGTGGATATCATGTGATTTTCTGCTACTGGTATGATCTACATAGTCGACACAATGCACCTCTGATAGATCAACATATCGTCTACGATCACGATTAGAAGACAACTATCAGGCTGTGTAACACCACTGCTCATACCTTCACATAGGCTTCCAATATGGCAGTGCATAGTTCCTCCTTGGTCTGAAGGCCCACCGACCGGAAGAACAACACAGTGTGAGCGATACAACGAATTAAATGACGTGATGATCGCAACACTGGGTTATGAAGCCAGTCGTTCATTTCCTCTATTAAGCCTGGAAAAAATCAACACACAGCTGAATAGATTTAAAGCAAGATATTTAATTTTGTAATGAAGAAATATTTCACTGGATAATGCTAGCCATGCGATTGCTCACCAGTAGCTGTTACATGGGCCTGCTTTTGCCATCAATGGCAGTCTCAAATTGGTCACCGTTTTGCATAGTCAAATTTCTACTGGTCAGTGTACATCTCTGCAAAACCCAAACACTTTCTTGCCTTATGAGTGTGAATTTGAAATGCGATGAGAAATAGTAAATTTGCATAAGAAGAACACTAATGTGATACCACGGTTATACATGATGCTATGGTGATGCATATTGCCAAGGTTACATATGCTGCCACGGTTACACATGATGCCATGGAAACACATGATGCCATGTATTCCACAGCAAATCACAGATGTTAACCGTTATGTGATTGGTTATAAATGTTTCCATTGAACTTCACTAATTTCATGATATTCCATTACAGCACAATTTATTTCACATTCAGCCACAAAATGAGGACTACCCTACGTCATATTACTGCATCAAAATTACAGTACTTCCTTTATGCAGATTTATATGTCTGGTTGAACAGTTCAAATTTCAAGACTATGAGATCAGACTGTGTTTGGGGCCTTTACAGACCACAAACTAACCGCCTAGATACACGGCTAGTTTGTGTACCACCCACACTAGTATCACATTCTATGCCAGTCACCCCATCATTCTGTATAAACCCCAGTCAATTTAAAGCAGACCCTAGGATGTGCCATCTGTGCATGTCAGTTGAGAAATTTCTTTGAGTGGAAACCCATGAGAAAGACAGACATATCACAATTTTAGAAACTGCTGTATCTTACCATCAACATCGCCCAGTATGATGTACTTCTGAATCACATGAAATGGTTGCTTGGATTGCATTTTAACTAACTGTTAGAGAAAAAAAAGAACAACATCAAAACTTTTACAGTGGCACAGTGTATCAAACATACAGGATTTTATCCCTCAAGTTTTTACTTCCTAAAGTTTACGTTTTGGTTAAGTAGTTTTACACTTACATTTTCAGACTGTATCTTTTCCTGTTGCTTGACACTAATCTATAAAGCACAATTTATTTATACAGTTCATAGTTTTGCAGTTTTTTTCTCTTGATATCAGAGGAAAATTGACGAGTTAGAAAGGAGAATAACCAGCAGTACATACACCACAATGGGCTTAGGTGTGAAGGACTGTCTACAAATATCTTATCAACTGCAATTGCTATTAAAATTTACCATGCAATATCTCTATATAAACTGAAGGTTCTCACTTTTCGAGATTTTTATTATATTATTAAATATCTTAAAAAAGATAAATAGCTTGTTTTGGGGGTAAATGTTACCTGTTGCCCTAGCCTCTTCTGCTACTTTGAGGAGTTTGGTCAAAATTATAGCAACTTAGCTCAGGTTTTGAATGATATTTTCAAGACATGGGGATACAAGCAAGTGGTTTTAGACGCCAACTGCTTTGCTTGGCAAGGAAGTAAGGTAAGATAAAAGTTAAAATCTCACAAGAATAACGTTGAAATGGGAGAGGGACAAAAAACATTTTCAAAGGAGAAAGCATTGATGGATTGTCAAGACCAGTAAAGGCCACTGTAGTTGCTATAGAACAAAATGCATGGCTTATCATTAACTTTGGCTTGTAAACAAACTTGATTAATGGCAAATGATTGTGTTACAAGAGGGCAAATAAAGTTATTTATGCCACATGACCTGTCACACCACGCTATTTTCAAATGCACTTATCATGGTGCAGAAGACTATTTTCCACAAAAAGGTTCAAAACAGAATTTCTTTAAGGAAATCTTACACCAGTGCACACAACTGCCAAAACTGCACATTCAAATTTCAACATAAAGTCAGAGTGTGCAGAATGTACAAAACTCTCACCTCATTGGGATAAGCCTGTAACTCCTGGAATATGCTCTCCGGTGTCAAACTAAAGCCAACCAATGGAAAATAAATACACAAATATCAAATAACAGGGTATGTAGATACATATAGATTTATCTATTTGAAGCTCAAAAACATCTGTGAGTGTATTCACTGCCGAAACATCATTGTGTTCCAAAGTGTTCTTCAATATTTATCCTGGGATGTACATGTTAATGTAATTACATGTACAGAGGCATCATCAATCACATGGGTTCTTTGAAACACACTTATCACAAAGAGTCAAATGCACATAACCAGACAGAAGAAAGAAAAAAAAAAAAAAAAAAAAAAAAAAAAAAATATATATATATATATATATATATATATATATATATATATATATATATATATATATATATATATATATATATATATATATATATACATACAGATGTCTGGGTTGCAATGCGGAAAGCAGAGCATTATATATATATATATATATTATATATATATATATATATATATATATATATATATATATACACACACATATACATATAAATATATATATATATATATATATATATATATATATATATATATATATATATTTATATATATATACAAACACACACAAAGGTATATAAGTATACAGATATCCTCATTAGAAATTACAGCATTCGATGCAAAAAGCACAGTATATTAAATAAATATAGCATTATAAATAATAACATAAATTACTTCAGGTACAAAGTGATAATAATAATATCTGTTAGTAAGGTTTCATGCATTGTGCTATCATCAGTTCCCTTTGTTTAACGATACAGTGTGGGTACGGGTGTGTGAAATAATCATGACTATTTCAATGTGATACTATTTTCATATCCATTCACAAATGGAGATTTTAGACCATGGACTAGTCACTGACATACAATGTAAGCCATTTGCCATGAACAGGAATCTCTCTGCGGCAGATCTTGGGTTTAGGCTGTGTCTTCAAAAGTTGACAAGGACAACAACGCACATAGAAAGCCTTGACCTAAATGCCCTGAATTGACGAGTTTCTGTCTGGTACTAATACATCTTAGGTTAAAGTATGAACACAGCATTGAAATGACCACAATAAATGCATAAACACTCACACTGATAATCTGTGTTTAAGAATGGTAAAGAAAGCATACACTGACAATGAAAAATTGCCATGTATCAATCCTTAAACCATGGATACCACATTCAGTGTATTGAAAGTATCTCTGAGGCGGATTCAACAAAAGTGTTGAGCCTAGACAAAAGATGACGGATGTCAAGATATACTGTTTGCATGTAAATGAGAACTGAATTGAATTTAACACCATTCTATAGCTGTTATCCTATCAATTACAGATTGAATTCAGGACATACATGTAAAAGGCAAACCCAAAATTTCTATATGCAAGTTGTGTATAGAAAGGAAATTACTGTAACGACCTTTCTTTTCATTCACTGATGTGCAGCCGATAAGACTTAGATGGCGTGGATAACAGATAGCTGTCCCTGAGTCTCTCCTAATTGTTCAATGAACTATGCCAGTGCCAACTCAAAGTTGAAAGTGCAAATATTAAAATCACCAGCACAATACAAAACCATCAAACAGGTCCTAAGATATGCTAAAAGGTTTACTAATCCACATTGCACAAGTTGTGTAGTAGAGACAAAAACACAGAACATTGAAAAACTTGTAATATACTTTTGTAGGTCTGAGTATTAGCAAAATCTAAAGGACTGGTAATTCAGGTAAGTATTTGTGGAAAGATACGAAAGGCATTCAAGCATGGAATATCTTACTTTTTCACCCAATACGAAGACGGCAGAGCTTCCATGGACTTGTTGTTGAAATACGTCCGGATTTCTTGTTCCACTCTCATGTCAACCATGACTCTGTAGTAACCCCAAAGAACGTCTTCCCAGTCTTCACAGATAGGCAACAACTGAACAGCAGGCAAAGAAATTATTCCAAGTTTTAATAATTATGAAAATATTTCATTACCATGTAATGTTTACAGCGGCAAGTGTGTAATGAGGTTGACAGGCTTGTGCAAAGATTTAAGCATTGCCAAACTGTTAAGGCTGTCTGGAATGCTGCAGAATGTATTATTTGCAAGGTTTTACTGATCTGAATGAAGCAAAGACTTGGGAAGAGCAGTGAATGACCTGGAAACCGCTATGCCATTTTCTACAGTCATTGTATATGACTATACAAAGAGGACTTGAATGCCAGTGATATGACATGGAACCTTCTAAGTGGTAGTTCTTCTCAAGAGCATGCGATTGTGTGAACTTCACCGATTTAACAAAATTACCCTTAAAGCCTGCCGCACACAAGAGAAATTAGCTGAGCAAAATTTCATTCTAGGCTGTTTTGCTCAGCCATTTTACTCTCGTGTTCGGGCAATTTTTCTAATCAGCAAAGGCTGATTAGAAAGAAAGAAAGACGAGCCTATCTTGTCTGCCATATATCTTTACAGTCTTGGCAATGTATCGAACCACACGCAACTGTGTTTTTTGAATGTTTATATGGGCCAGACTATAGGCGATCATTTTGCACTGTCATGTGATCTCCACACGCGCGTTTTAGTGAAATAGAAGTGAGGAAAATCACTTTCTCCAATGCACACGGTGAGGAATTTGCCCCGCGAGGCAAAAAATATCAAACATGTTAAATATTTTCTCAACAGCTTGAGAGGTAAAACCTCACGAAAAATCGCCTGCACACATTAGTAAAACGGCTTTATAGCAAACAGCACCTAACGAAATTTTGCTTAGCTAATTTCTCTTGTGTTTGGCAGGCCTAAAGTAAACACAAACTTGCACTATGTTCCCCCCCCCCTCTACAATGAGATCTTCAGATTTTGATATACACAAAGTATCGATGGTGGTATCCTGCACCATGATTGCTGCCTGTGCTGTAACATCACCAAGCTGATTGAATCAACAATCTGCGTAGCCAAAGTAAAATAACAAAACTAGCTTCCAAGCTGCAGAAAGATGTGCTACAGCAAAGAGAATACCAACTACAGTTTGTCTCCAGATTTTACAAAAGTTAATATATGAATGAAGTGTGAATGATTTGTGTAAGCACTATATATATTATAAACTGGATCCCCTGTCTGTGATAAGTGACCAAGACTGTAACTCTAATTTGCTATTACCAATACATTGAAAAACCTTAATTTGCATAACTTAAATTTGTATGATTCATTATGGTCACCCTCAATCAGAACCATTGAATCCCCCCACCCTTCAAATTTCAAGCAGAGAAGAACATTTCTTTTTTGTCAGAGAAACCTTGAGAGAACACAGAACTGAGGTACTGTTCTCAACAGAAACACTGAGAAAATATTTATCACTTTCAAATGACAATTTTCCTTCAATTTGCTATCATTCTGTAATGTGGCATTAAACTGGTCCCATAATTATTTTCATTCAAGGTAATAAAATATCCCTGTTTTTTTTGATACTCAAAGGAAGTTTGAAATCAAAGAGAAAAATGCTGCATCCTTTCATCCTGTATCCTGCCAAGTTCATTTTTCACTATCAGGTCAAGTTTGTTAAAAGCAGTGACGTACAACATGTCCCATATGTTGCATTTTACAAAGACTTTAATCCCTTCAGGCCCCTGACAACATAGATATTGTTAACATGACTTATATAAACCCGCACAACATACTGTACCATGCCGAGTAAAGTAGGTGGCAATATATGTAGCTTTTACCAAATACAACTTTTTACTGACCCTGCAGATGGGGAAGTGATATGCCTCACAGAATCACACTATGGATCAAAGACAAACCATAAACTACTGAACTCACCTCTTTGAGGTTTCCACTGAGTACAGCATAGATTGCCTTTTCATAGGGATGGAACTGTTCCTCGTGGGACATTCTCCAACACACTGCCTTCCATATATCTCTATGTGGGTTGCCTTCAACTGCCTTCAGTTCACCAGTTACGGACACTTTACAATGTACAGGACAACTTTTGTAAGTTCTGCTCCACACATATTTCATTGCAGCAACAAGCAAGCCTTGTGTGTCTAGGTTTCATAAGCTACATGTTTTGTTTCAAAATATGCAGACACACAATGAATACATACAAACATATTGCCAAATAGCCAAAAACTATGTTATTTTGAGACTTAATTTTATTCAACATTAGCGTAAACCTCTAATGCACTGTGAACACGGAATAAAATACACTAGTACCTACATGTACACTGTACATGTAGCTACTCAGTGTTTTTGCTAAGGCCTATACCCTGGTAAATGTTACAAGGGTGACCCAGGCATATTACCGGGGTTCCCCTTGGTATATGAATGCAATCAGATTAGGGGGCAGCAGAAATGTTACCAGGGTTCCCAAATTATTTAGCAATATTCCCAAACCTTAGCAAAAACACTGCTACTGTAGCATATGGAAGATTAGAATATGAATGTGAATTTATCGTGCTGAGTATGAATACAACATGTTCAATTTCAGCCCAATACTGGACAACCCGACAAGCGATACTCTTAGCTTTTATCCATAAAAAGGGAAATAGCTGTTATGCATATTTCAACCCCTCCTCCACCTACGGTATTTTAGAAATTTTTCACACCTGAAGAGTACACATCCGACAAATATGTCTGTCTTTTCTATCTGTGAAAAGTACAATCTGTGAAACAGGGTTCATACACTTCAAGTAAATCAAAATTCCAGGACTTTCCAGGAGTTTTTTGCCATTTTCCAGGAGTATTTGTGGTTGGAAAATGCCATTTTCCAGGAGTGTTTGCACAACAAAGCTTGCCATTTTAATAAGGATCATACACTAATTTTTTCTAGAGTTTTCATTTCGACAAAGCTTCAGCCCATAAGACATCATTTTGCTGACAAATGTAGTCAATGATGAGTTGACAGGTTTTGACGGTGACGACACCTTGAATAACATTGTTGTCGACTGAGACAGTTGCGAGTTGCGGGTGTGGTGTTTGGAAAGATAAACTCAGGGAAGGCTTAGAATTGGTCGATGACTTTACATTTGATGAAGATTAGGCAAAGAAATCATTAATTTTTTAATTTACTTCCTCCTGTTTTTTTTTCCTACCAGAGCTTGATGTTTTGCTCCTTTAGCATGGCTTTTCATAGCCCAGCGTATGACGCTATGTGTTCCCGGCGTTATAAAGCCTCCCACTACAGCCCTGCTAAGGTCCATAGACATGCGGTCCCAATTTGGACCGCACACGAAAAACTATTTTTCTAACTACTTTCGGCTGATATCAACTCGATTCCAATCTATGCCTACCCCAATCACTCAACCGCTCACAGACTGCAAAAACGAATTGTTCGCATGATGTCCAAAACCATTAGTTTGCTGGCGATGCACGGTCAAGGGCCCAAAGGCCAGCAATATCTCGCATGAATGTACTGAATGGCGAGCCACAGGAACACGGAGCATCATACGCAGGGCTAGGCTTTTCGATACATCAAAAGTCTTTTCACAAAGTTTGCATCTTGCCGCAAATTTATCTTGTGCCCGCTCCAGCCATCCTATGTACTCGGGCTGTTTCAACAAATGATCGCTGAATAAACACTTTCCAGGAGGCATTGCTGTGACTGCTAACCCGAAGAAGCTTTAAATTTCAACACGGTCCCTCCACAAGCTACTCATGCATACTTTGATGTCACTGTACGTGCGTGCAAAACCGTGGATAATGGAATACACAACATGGTCTCGCCCACGCCAGTACAAGGGTACCCCTTTACGACATTTTAAGAAACACTACTACACTTTCCAAATTTTGTCTCGGGAGGGCTCCCCACCAGTCGCAAAACATCTTTTCACATTTTTTCGATTTTGACGTTCGACAATTATACTGTTTGACATTTGCCTTTACGATCTGGCCGTTCTCAACCATGTGCGATCGTAACTAGCAATTTTGCAGGAGTTTCCAGGAGTAAATTTTGATTTTCCAGGAGTTTCCAGGACTTTCTAGGAGTGGTTTTAAATTCCAGGACTTTCCAGGACTTTCCAGGAGCGTACGAACCCTGGTGAAAAGTGCAATAAAAGAGAAAGAAGAAGCCATGCTCACCTCCGCCCATATTTGGATCATGATACATTTTCCAACCCTCTAATGTTGCTGCTCTCCATGCCTGTCCACACTTCCGGCACAGTCTCTGGGCTTCCTCAAGCTGCCCGGCACGGATGTATGCAAACATGTACCGGAGAAGTCGCAATTCATCCTCCTGTGTTGATACACGTAACAAAATTTTAAGAGTTACTTTTCCTGGCCTTGCTGCCATTCTTCTTTCAAGAGTAATAATTTTACAGGTGACATCTGGACAGAGTATATTACTGTACATGGATAAAATCTATACCTTGGCACAGAAACAAGATTTCTCTAACCCCCAAGACTGAACCAGACTGAACAATGTGTACAGACCTGCTCTGTACCAACTCATTATAATTTATTACACTGTACAATTGTGAATATTCTAACTTAGAAAGTATAAAAAATAGCGCCAATGGCACTTGATCACAACTGGCACATTGTGAAACTACTCTATCTCTGGGTACACCTGTACATGAAATACTGAATGGGTAGGTGCTGCGGGTTTGGAGTTTGTCAGTAAATGCACACAGAAAACAAAGTCCCGAAGTAGCGAATTCCAGCCATTTTCAAACCACACTGTTTGTCAGTGGGGTAAGCAATATTCGCAAAAATCACATTTCCAGGCTAATAGACTATGTTTTACGAAATCACACGTCCTTATTACAAAATAAAAAGATCTTTGTCTTTAAATCAATGCGCCAGTAAACAGGTCCAGCAGCTAGTTATGTCATCAAGTCTGTAATGTTAAGGGTCATAACAAATGTGAGAAATCTAAAACATTAAATATGTTGTTTTTTATCAATTTTATTACCAAAAGCGCATGAAAATTCTGATACTTTGAATCAGCCATCCTGCATATTTGTAACATTCATCAAAACCTCATTTCTGTTCCACAACTCATTAAATAGTCCACAATGCAGGATTGGTGTACATTCCAAAACTACATATATGAAAGACCCCTAAAATCAATTAGTTAAAGGGGGTTAGAAATTTCCCAAAACTATCTAACTGCTGCTCTGTTTGGCTCCATTTTTCGGAATCGGAACCTTGGAATTAGTCTGAATATCTCTACCAAATATCAATGCAGTCTGTTCAGCAGTAATGACCTATGGTCATTATGTTAAAAAATACCGCCAATGGCGCTTGGACATAATGACCGCCTAGTATTATCGGCATTTATCAACAACCACACTCACTGTGAATTAGACAGACCACGAAGTCAATGAGCAACATATAGCTGACAGACTATTTTTCACATTGCGATTTTAAGCTCATTTTCATGAGAAAAGAGACATGTATATGTATATGGAGAAAAAGCAGAAGACATATTTGTAAATGTTTGTTAAGTGACAATCATATATGCATCTCTTGAAATTTTGTGGTTATAAGGTATAACAGTAGTGTAAGAATAATGAGGTTAGAATAAGTTAGTAAAGCTAAGTTGACAGTAATTAAGATTACAAAATTATACACTAAGCTGGGGAAATCTGATTGAAATAAATGTTGAAAAGTAGCAAAGTCATGGTCATCTTTTGTCTAATACCTTGTGTAAGTTCATGAACTTTACATAAATCTTGCTATAGATTTGTTGCTAATGGCAATAACTGTGTTTCAGATCATTTGAGAGCAATCTATCCATGACAAGTTTAAATTGTAATATACTTCTATTTAAAGGAGAGAAACTTCTCAAATAATTTTTTTCCCTGTAATTTGCTGTGAGAACACATGGACAGATACTCAGGACTCTATGCTGGTGCTACCTTGATAACTAACCTACAACTTGTAACGTCATTGTCTAACCTGTTCACCCCAATTTCCTGTAGACAGGTCCACACTCTCCATTGATAACAATGGGTTTGGGCCATACCATTGTAGTGAAAGACTGTAACATGTGAGGTTGTGGATACTTAATCTCTGGAATGTCAAAGTCTGCATATTGACTCAAGGATGTTTACTTAACAAATGCCTAGGGTCATCTCAAAAGTGAGAATCTAAACTATGAAATATGTTTTTTTTAATGCTTTTGATGCCCAAAAGACCATAGAAATCTCTTATACTTCGAATCAGCCATCCTGCATATTTCTAACATTCATCAAAACCTCATTTCTGTTCAACAACTCATAAAACAGTCCACAATGCAGGATTGGTGTACATTCCAAAACTACATATATGAAAGACCCCTAAAATCAATTAGATAAAAAGGGGGGTTAGAAATTTCCCAAAACTACCTAACCGGCGCTCCGTTTGGCTCCATTTTTCGGAATTGGAACCTTGGAACCAGTCTATGTATCGGTATCAAATATCAACGCAGTCCGTTCAGCAGTTTTTGACTTTTTGTCGTTTACGGAAATGGACGACATCAAACACCGGTTGAAACCACCTCTATATCACAACTTCCAGTTGTGATAAAAACATATTGGTGGTACTCTGCATAAGATTCATATGCATTATGTACATGTACTGGTATTTGTCTAAATTTACCTAGACTGGCCTTGATATAAAAAATGTTTGAACTTGAGTTAACAAGTACAATATTACCAGTTCATCAAAAATTCAAGGTAGGTAAGCACGAAGAATAATATAACACATTCCAATAGCGACAAAGTTAAGCAGCATACTGTGTGACAAAGCATGGAAATCCATACCTTATCCAAATCTGCCAGGGATTTTCCTTGTCTGATGGGAGCATCAGGATCCATGGAAGTTACCATGGGTCTGTCTGGAATGGAGGGATTCCCACTTCTCTTCTGCTCCAGTGCGTGCAGTGTGTTCTCCCTTGAAAAACACAATCAAGAAAACTAGCACTTTCCTGTAAAAGTTCTCTACATATTAAATTTGTGTATATAATACATATACACTCACAGAGATAAAGATGAGGTATAGGTACACAATGATATGGCAGGACTGCACAATACTAGACTCATACTCAGCTTCAATGTTATTTAAGATTTTACTAGGAGGTACTGTATGTACCTATTTATTGATTGTTTAGATTCCATGAGACATGTTTTGTTTATCCAATTTTAAAAATTTGCATTTAATACATAATTGTAAATTTTGAAAAATTGCTTTAACCATGACTTTTAACACATATCTGTATTTGCATTGCAACTAAACTCACCAACTGACAGTTTGTGAATAAAACTCTACTTTGTCATAGTAGTCTTCTAATTGGTCTGCTGAATTTCGCTCCAGCCAATCGATGACCACTTGGTTCTGTCGCGTGTACGAATCCCTGACAAACAGTGACTCAACCACTTGCTTCTCACTCAAGTCTTTGTCCTGTGACCAGTTGATATGTGTGAAAAACAAAGACAGAAGATTGAGAAAAATATACCTATAAAGTCTGTGAACAGATCGGACTAAAACTATTAATTTACATGAAATGGGAGTTTAGCCAAACTCTGCTCAAGGTGAACATATTGAAATGTCAAAAATATTTTGAATGATATAATTACAACAAATATTTCATAGAAATGAATGGTTACAGTTACTTCAGGTAGAATGCGCCTCAGGGATAGATATTTGGACTAAAAATATTTCACAATTCTTTCTGATCTACAACTTGTGGGAGCTCATTTTAAAGCTCTTGGAATAAGAAATATTTTCAGTGTCTCAGTATTTCGAAAACCAATAATTTCATTTTATCCCAATACCTATATACTTAACATATTTTGAATTTCAAATATTGGTAATTATTTGGTAATTTGGTTCTCCAGAGCCAAAGTTTGCACAGTGTTCCCTGATTTTTATTCTTGATTTGGTAAGAGAATTGTTGAAAGCCTAATTGAGAAAAGTTTGAGCAAAAGTTTTAGTCTTTCACTTTCGAGGTGCATTATACCTTAAAGGTTCTAATGAAATCTGCAATGTTAGACATGTATCTGTTTGCACTTTTATCCATTTCTATTATTTGAAAGTCTTTTGTTAGGAGGCTTTCAAACATTTCCATATTTCTACCTGCAACACCGCTAAGAACAAAACAGTTGATTTGTGTGGCCATATGTTTCCCTTGGCTACAAAAATGTAGTTTCACCCCATTTCATTCGGACCAACACACTCCATCCCTGTGGACAAAGTGTAATGGACACATGTGTCACACCAGCTTGGACATTCTTGGAAAGTAATATGGCTACGGACTCTGTAGTATACTTGTACTGTAGAGTATAATTCACACATTTCTGCTCTTTTAAAAAACAGGCAAGTTTGTCAAACTATACATTGGGTCAAAGGAACTTCTGCATGCTTTGTCAACTGACCAAGGTTTCCGTGATAAAATTATCATCTTCCATGGACTCTGCCGACTGAAGTCTGTCCTGATACAAACTGCCCAACAACCTCCATGTGTTCCTTTCCTGTGTCAGGATGTTGAGGATTTCTTGAGTTCTGGAAAATCTGCCAGTGGAAAAAAGATAATGGTACAAAATGTTAAATGCACCTTGTGAAGTAAGATTGTACTGCGGTTTTTTTTCAAACTTTCATGACAAATCCAGACTTCAGCTAGTATGGGCCTAGGAAGTTAAAGATTTAAACTTTTGCTTAAACTTTCCTCAATGAAACTTTCAAATATACTCTTACCAAATAAATAATAACAATCAGGGATTACTGTGCAAAGTTTGGAACCAGAGAAAAAATTAACCTGACATTTACAAATATTTGAAATTCAAAATCACTGGCATCCCTATGATGACTATAAGGGGGAAAACAAATTTTTAACTTTTGAAAAACTAAGGCAGTGTAAAAATTTATTACTCCAAAAGCTTTAAAATGAGCTCAAAAGGAGGTCAATCAAACAAGAATTATAAAATTTTGATAGATCAAATATCTGTCCCCTAGGCACATTCCAATACTTAACTGACTGTTTTAAGGTCTGTGATTATTTCAACTATCACGACTGAGTTCATGAAATTGTAAGGAGGATAGAGAAACTAAAGTATAAACTACATTTTAATATCCTTTCTCTTAAGTATTGCAGATTACACCTGACCATGGAATTAAGTAAAGGTAAAACACGCATCTCGGGGGGAAAATATTTATACCCTCAAATATTTTCAATACTTGTCTGGTCTACCCAGTTTGCGGGTTTATTTTAAGCTCTTGAAGTAAATTCAGTTTTCAGGTTCTTATTCTGGTAAAAAGTAAACTTTAAATTTTTCCAATAGAGTTAACATTTATATGGTGGCGATTTTTAACTTCAAGTATCAGCAAATGTAAGGTATGCTGCTCAAGAACCCAAATTTTCATGGTGACCCCTGATTTTTATTCATGATTTGGAAAGAGATAGGTTGAAATTTTCTTTGAGGAAAGTGCCAGCGAAATTTTACTGGTCTTTCACTTTTGAAGGTCTGGCTAGATACCCAAAGAACATGTGGTTCTATCCACATTTGACAAGCACAATGAAATCAGAGTTAGGGACCTGCTTTTATGCAAGGAATTAAGACTGAGCAGGTAAAATGATGAGGGTTAAAAAGACAGAGAAATGGGATGTGGCCGTCACTAGATATAAACATACTTATTTTGACCAGGAGTAGACTTCTTGACCAGTCTTTCAAGGAGCAGTATCTGTTCTGAGCAGGTCTTCTCGTACTCTGATACCAGCTCAAAGACTTGGTTTGAAGACGGGTGTCTTCTGTAGCATTCCAAGAACTCTTCAAACAATCCTGCTGTTGCTGTAGGTGAGAGAATGATGTCATGACTAAGATCATACTGGTATTCTTCACTGTATTATAATAATAACCTTCTGTCTCAGTAAAAGATACTTCAGGGCAACATGACTAATTTCAGGGGCAGAAGATGTCTTGCCAACAGATTTTCAGGCTCTTAGGATAAATTCTTCACTGGGTTAATGCTTGTGTGGACTCGTTTAGGAACTGGTCTAGATGATCAACTTTTTCACAACCTAAGTTGGTAAAACTTTAGGATGTAATTTTTTGCCCTTAAGATACATCCCTGAGAGTAGCAGTAATTATGAAATTCAAATATCAGTTTGTTTGAGGTATTTCACTTATCTGATCCAAAATTTGTACAGAGACCCTAATTTATGATCTGCATTAATGAGAACAGTCTATAGTTTCCTTTAGGGAACAATGGACTGAAAAAAAAAAGTTGTGATGTCCGACACTACATGTAGGTCTTCATGATATCCAAGATTTAGACCAGGCAGAATTGCTCACGTGTCAAGTATCTACAGCCAAGCACTGAATCTCTCTGATATTTTACTGATCAGTTGAGAAAAATCTCACATGTCAATGACACAAAATCTCAATACATGAAAGTTTGATCAAATCAGAGTTCTGTTTTTTTTCACCTTGATGGAATGAAATAGTCTTCTATGAGTAAAGTAAGAGCATGCAGAAATATTGCCTGCAAAGGTTTCTGGTCAAAAGAGAGAGATGTAGATTCAATATGATTATTCTTTACCACTACACAATGATTTAAATCCAACATCTAACCCTGATTTGACCCAAACCCATTGTCATCAATGGTGATTATGGACCTGTTTACTGGTATTGGAGTTGAAACAGTGACCCATGGGGACGACAAAAGTCATCTGGTAATATAAGTCAGCAACCTCATAACATTTAATCAGAATGTTCATTGTCCTATACAATTACCGTATATCTTGGCCTGAGAAGGGCATTATTGTACATTGTGGAATTTCTAACTGAACGTTTACAGTGATCACGATACCGTCTCTCAATTTGGCATGCTTACCGGCTATACCAGGGTCATCTTCCATCAGTAAATTTGACGTCATGGTGATCTCATCTTCCTCAAGTCGAGATGAATCAAACTGTCCCATGTACATCGACCGCCTGGGAGTTGGACCAAATGATGGAACTGTTTGATCAAACATGGTTGTCTGAACAAAAAAAATGAAAGAAAAATTCAAAATAACCAAAGATGTAACTGAAGAAAGATGCACTGAAGAGATGGACTTGCTTTCTGGAACAAAAATAATTAAAGGTAAACAGTCACCTGTAATCTAAGCATGCCTATATATGGTCAAAGGGACGTTCCTCGTATTCAAAATGCCAATGTGAGGGCGCTGTTTTGAAAAAGCATCCACCCATTTAAACACTGTGATTGGTTAGATTTTCTTTCCATGGTAACTGTGGCAAAATTGGAACAGGTGACAGTATACCTTCAAATAAAATATTTCCAAAAGTTAGGGTATTCTCCATTTACCGTCTTGTTAGCTGTATCTTTTTGTGTTTTGCTAACACAAAAAATATCATTAAATTTTTGGAAAGATGTTTTGAATTGCAATTATTACAATGTTGGTCATATTGTCTTTGAAAATGTCACTAATTTCAATCCTTGACGAATGATTCCGACATTTTTTTCACAGCTTTTTGTCCTTGCTTGCAGCACCAATATTTGACTCGCAAGTCAAAAAATTAGTTAGTTGTTAAAATCTAAGTTGTACGTTCATCGCCAACATTTGGAAAATGTTCTGCGGTCACACTTTGGTAAGTATTTTTACATAAATTGCTCTTGATTGAAAACCTAATTGACAAAAATGCAGAAAATACAGCTAATGCAGCATTATGCAAAATGCGGCTATTGTATATTTGTGGTAACTTTCTTTTCAGGAAGTTTGCTTACTGTTCTATACAGGTGAAAACCAGATTATTTAAATCATTTTGCTCAAATTTATACTGCTGCCAGCTTTGGTCCACCTTTACAAAGCGCTCTCTGACGAAAATTCGAGTGGCGTATAATAATTGTTTCAGACGACTTTTTAATCTGTCAAGACGTTGTAGTATTAGTACCATGTTTGTTGTCTATGATGTTTTGTCTTTTGGCGAGTTACTGCGTAAAAACATTTTTAACTTTATGAACAGATTAAGAGATCACAGAATTCTTATATTAAGACTATTTATGCTTGTACATATATTGACTCACTACAGTGCAGGCACTGGAGAACTATTTTATACTGAAGTTGTTTTTTCTTCTGTATAGATGATTGTTTGTGTGTATCTGTTATTTTTCTTTATTTTATGGTATTTTTCTATGGGCCTAGAGCCTGATTCAAATAAATAAATAAATAAATAAAAAATAAATAAAATTACAACAGCTTTACAATTTTTGCCTTTAAAAGGCAACATTTACACTCGTCATTCCATTGACATTGATATACATACATTTCGTACTTGAAATGATTCGGAGTTTATATTTCATTATAATTCCCCTCTCACATCCCAACAGTTGGTCATCTTTTCCTTTCAATTGCAGCTAATACAAGTAATTACGCAATATTTCCCCTATTCTGAGATTAATCTACTCACATCCAATCCCAAAAACACACAACTGACATCTTGAAATACACTCGTAAAATCATTAAAATTTCACAGGGATTCAATGTCACTATTTCGATATTTGAGACATTTTCACTCGGATTCCATTTTGCTAATTGCAAAAGAGTGACAGTTATATAACATTGTCACTGAAAGAAATTCAATTGGGAAGATTTCATCTGTCAGTAAAAATAGCAAAATTAAAATCCCAGTGAATAGTTAACGGCTTTTCTGTATCACTGCCATGACATCACGTTTTACACTCACACTAGAAATCAAATTATAGCTTTCATATTAACCAGATATCAGCCACACAAAGCTACAACACAACTCAACCCTTTCATTACCATGGTTTGGTCCAAACCCATTGTTATCAATAGTGATTGTGGACCTGCTTGCATGAAATTAGGGATGAACAGGTTTTAAAATCCTCACCAATGATTGATTAGCGGCTGTGCCAGGTGTTCTCATCGATCTACCAGCTGGTGTCAAACCAAGTGAAGCAGAAACATCAAAATGTGAGCTTGTCGTAACCGCTTTAGGTGTGTCTGAAAAGGAAAGTGGTTCAAGAAATGATGTTAAACACAATAAAGTAACACTGTAGTGCAGAATGTATTTGCACCATGGATAAAATGGATGCCATACTACAGTACATGCAAACAACTCTTTGCTCTTGTGTATACTAGCTATTTGAATGAATGACAAAGAAAATACTAGTATCATACCACACTGGAATACAATATGGTGAGTGATAATGGAATAATTTTAACCATCATCATATCACAAGTACATAGCAATATGAGTGCTATAATGAAGAGACCATCTTCCATTATGTATACAATTTCCAGTACAAATAACTCAGTACAAGGTTCCTTTTCATCATGATCATTATCGAAAACTTGAATGTGACTATGGTATCCCTTATCCTGCCATGTTCATCTTTCACAGTCAGGCAAAGTTGGCCAAAACTAGAGAGACACAGCATGTCCCATATGGTGCATTTTGACAAAAAAATGTAACATTTGGAGGCCACTGAAAACATACTAGCAAGATTTTTATGGACTAAAGCTGCTATAAGAGACCAAGCCAAGAGAGTGAAATACATATGGTTTTCGCTAAATACACCATTTTTACTGACTTGGCAGATTGGGAAGTGATACTGTCTTGCAGGTAAAGGGGTACATGTACATGTATGTTCCTAAAATGGCCTGGGGCCCTCAACATGAATAAAGAATATCAATGAGAAGTTCATAACTTACAGGAGCTGTGTTTCAGGTGTCTGATGGGTGTCTTGGTTGTTCGTAGCAGACTCCCAGGAGTGGAAGTGCCAGTTGCCTTGTTGAATATTCCAATAGCTTGTAAAATTTGTAAAGGTTTCAAAATTTACAGGTAATGCAACATGTGGATGCTGTATATGTACGTGTGCAAACTATAAACTTGTTTTGGTCAAGCTGTATTGCTAAGGTCAAAGCTACGTGTAGACATAAACACTCCCAAAGAATACCATGCCCATAGTGATGTTATACTTGTCTCAGTTTACCCTTTCATAATTATTAGTGAAGTACTCCTAGAAGACCGTTACCATGATGGTGATACTGTTCGGCATGATACAAGCATTTTCTTATTTTGTGACACGTTGATGCCGCATCTTAAATAGTCCACTGTTCTACAAATATTTGACAGTCATAGTCATTAAGGTAGAATATGCCTCGGGGACAGATATTCAGACTCCAAAACTTTATAATACTATTCTGATCTACCACTTGTGGGGGTTCATTTGTAAGCTTTTGATGTAAGAAAACTTTTTACAGTCAAGTCTAAGTTTTTCAAAAATAAAAAATTTAATTTTTCTCCATAGAGTCAACCCAGGAGTGGTGTCCATTTTGAATTTCAGATATCGATAAATCTTGGGTAATTTGTTTCTCTAGTACCAAAATTTGGATGTTGACCGTCAATTTTTATTCATGATTTTGAAAGAGGAAAGTTGAAAGATTCTTTGAGTAAAGTTTCAGCAAATGTTAAAGTCTTTCATTTTTGAGGCGTATACAATATTACTCTGAGAGACAAAAAAGGCATTGACTTGTACACATGATTTCAACAGATTTTTCATGCTTGAAATCACATGCCTTATGCACATGGCTGCTGTCAGGCATTTTAGGATACTTCTTTGAACATTGGTACTTCTCCGGAGAGCCCGGCTCTGCATAGGCTCTCGAACCAATGGAGACTCATCCATAGCGCCAAACATGGGCCTGAAAAGTATAAACCAACAAAATGGTGATTGTGGTACTTGGGGTGAAGTGTCTGGGAACCTCGTCAATTTTCCTTCCGACGGATTGGTTCTCAGACACTTCGCACCAAAACCACTTCGCACCATACCATCTCGTCCCATACCATTTCGAACCAAAACCACTTCGCACCAAAACAACCTCGTACCAAAACCTCTTCGCCCCAAAAGTCACAATGCCTAAAACAATTTCGCCCCTAAAACAACATCAATTCGCCCCAAACCTATCGCCAACCGGTAAAGTTATAACCGATCACTGCCCTCGAAGTTTTCATCACCTTTCTATCATCCCAGGACTGGAATCTTGAAAGTGTACACATTTCGAGAAAATGACATCCTGCAATTCCACGCACGGCACCTGAGTTGGAGCATATATTAGTTTGCGTTTTTTCTTTTTACTAATATACCGTTTATGGTTTCATGCAAGAGTAAATGGTTCGTGGTAGCCAAAATGTCCTGACACATTAATGCTTCCAACTTGTAGGTAAATACAACGTTATGTCAGCATACATTGTAGAATGAATCGTTGTTTTAGGACGAGTTGGTAATATTGTAATAATATTATACTTGGGCAAAGTGGTTTTAGTACGAGGTGGTACTTGGGGGGAAGTGGCGTTGGACAAGGTAGTACTTGGGACGAGGTGGTTTTGGTACGAAATGGTTTGGGGCGAAGTTGTGTGGGCGAACTGGTTTTGGTGCGAACACAGTCACTCGTGAGCTATTCAGCTTTGGGACTATTCGCCCCATAGACGTGTGTACATAAGCGAGAAAAAACCCAAGTCAGGAAACAAAATGGCTATAAAAACCATGCCATGTCACATTCCGTGTCCGATTTCACTGTGAAAATTAGCAAGTTAATCTATCATGTAACCGTCGATTGTTCCCTATCATTCTCAAAATTCATACCTGGTACTTAATCTGCTAAAAAACGCTCCTTTCGTGTGATTTTCGGCTGAATTCGACGGACACATTGTGAAACATAAGCGTGAGCAGCATTCCGGCACCTCTTGGGTACCTCCACTTTACTGACGTTGGCGCTGCCTACCCATGAGGGATGACTGGAATGTTGCTCACGCTTATGTTTTGGCGAGGTGTCTCTCCAACTCGGCCAAAAATCACAGGAAATGAGCATTTTGTAAGCAGATGAAGTATCAGGTGTGAATTTTCGTGTGATTTTCGGCCGAGTTCAGAAGACACCTCGCCAAAACATAAGGCATGAACAACCTTCCAGTCACCCATCATGGGTATGCGGCGCTAACGTCAGTAAAGTGGAGGTGCCCAATGTCCACTGTGAGGTGACCAGAATGTTGCTCACGCTTATGTTTTAGCGATGTGTCCGTTGAAATTCACACGAAACGAGCATTCGTGAAGCAAATTAAGTACCAGGTATGAATTTTGAGAATGATAGGGCACGGTCGACGGTTACATGCTAGATGAACTTGCTACTTTTCACGGTAAGGGGAGAACCATTTGATTTCTGGGGGGGATATGGAGGATTTTGAGAAAAAAAAATTTGTCACCAGGTGAGAGAGAAGAAAAAAAAAATTGATCCTGTCATGGCCTGAGAAAAAAAAATTGTCATAACAGACAGAAGAGAAAAAAAAATTGTCACAATGCACCAGAAATAAGCAAAATTTGGAAACCTTATTCTCATGTATTCTTTGCCAGCGCGCCGCCATAGGCGGCGCAAATGTTTTACCACAAGCAATTCTTATGTTTCTTTTCCCAGCACTTATGATATAAGCATGCACTCCATAGGTCTACTTTACACCTCAGTACACTCAATGTTTTCCTTCTATTTTCTGACCCAAGAAATCATTTTCAGGATTTCTGTTGCAATATCTCAATGGCATAGGCACTATCTAAAGGGGACTATTTGACTTCTGTAAATTGTGAAATTTTAAAACACAAGACAGGAGTCAATAAACTAGTGTTAAAACCAATATATTATTTTCTCAATATAAATTTGTTAGAAAGATGTACCTTGACAATGGAAAATTGAGGAAAAACAAAATATAATGAAATACAATGTGTGAGCCTTGTTTTTCTGACCACAAACACCGGATCGCAAACATACCATATTCAGGCTTTTCATTAGAAGCTGGCAGCTGGAGAAATGACACAAGAAGGTCACAGATTTTCCGTTCCTGTATATTTATTTGTCTTCAGTCTCTGGCAAACAGAACTGTTTTTCACAAATTATATTGTCATTGTTTGGTTGTTGAATATTGTGACTAAAACACTGATCATGCAAAAAATGTAAAAAATATCAGTGTTCAATGTCATTTTCAAACAGTTTTACCGAGTGCAAAATAAACTGAAACTCCTCTCAGATTGCACCATTAAACACATCAATTTCTCAAAATTTCCAATACGAGAGGGGGAACCCCCTCTCGTGCTCTCCCCCTTGGGATATTCTAACAGTTTCACTTAGTGAACAAATTAAAAAACCTCTCAGATTGCACCAGACTGCACCATTGCACACATCAATATCTTAAAAATTTCCATGCAAGATAGGGGAAAGCCCCTGTGACACTTTCCCCCCCTAAGCCTCTCTCATGTTCTCCCCCTGTACTTTCAAATTCTGCCCGGTCAGATATCCTAGTGAAAACCCTGTCATAATATCCATCCAAATTAAACAATATACTATATGATTAGATACTGCGTGATCTTTTATATCTTTATTTTATTGTGACTTTGAATTTCACTTTGATGTGTTCACCTTTTTCGAACCATCATGAGATAGCTGATAATAGTCTAGCAGGGCACATCAGGATTTGAAGGGTCTTTACTGTTGCTGTATTTTGTAAATTTTACAATTACATGTATTGGTATTTAACTTTTCTAAGTGGAGAATGGTCAAAATTTCAGAGTTAGAGAGGAAGGTTACTCAAATTCATCATGGTTGGTGAAGGGGGGAGGGTCACTCAAAATTTCGGAGTTTCCGGCCGTCAATAATGACGGCTCCCTTATATACAACGCATTACAAACTTGATAACCAATAAAAAAAAAAAATTTGCACTGCTACTCAATTTTGAAAAAAAAAATTGATGCAGGTCTGACAGTAGAAAAAAAAAATTGCTGTCACTCTGACAGGAAAAAAAAATTTGCTCCCATACCCTCTTCCTCCATACCCCCCCCCCCCCCCGAAATCAAATGGTTCTCCCCTAAAATCGAACGTCGAAGATGACATGGAGGCACAATCCCTATACGAAATAGCCATTTCATTTCCTGACTTGGTTTTTCTCAAGCATATATACACACGTCTATGGGGCGCATAGTCCAAGAGCGGAATAGATCACAGGGGAATGTGGTGCGAAGTGTCTGGCGTATACAACGGTCAACCTAGGCTGCGGTGCCGAACAGTCTCTTTTGAACCGATTCACTACGGCCGCTGTGTGGTATGCATTAGAAAAGTGTTTCTGGTGCATACCTCACAGCGGATGTCGTGTATCGGTTCACAAGCGACTGTGTTGCCGAAGGACTGTGGACAAGTGTGGTCGTATTAAGGCCACAGCGTGCAGCACAGTGCCATCTTGCGAGGGACTGTGCATGGAGGTAGTACTACCTCCATGGACTGTGTGACCCAGAAGACCACCACATCTTAGGAACGCAGACTTGATCGAAAGCGCCATAAACTTGCTATCTTTATCATACCTGCCCTCTCTTTCGGCGTGCATGTTTCCTAAATGGAGTCTGTGACTAGTCCCAGAAATTTTGATTGGTCTGTTCTTTGTCAATCAGTGAAGGTGAGTCTTCGCGCCATACATATCATGGGCGCAGACATATTAGTTGAATGGCACCTCACACAAGAGGTGAAATGTGTATGGGCCTAAAATGTGTACATTAAATAGAATTATGGACGGAATTTCTTAGTTAGATTTAAAATGATCTTAAAGGTCTTAAATACGTTAAAGTTATCTTTATTTTCTCTGCCTTTTTATTCATCTGATTACCAAAAATACCTACTTTACCACTGCAAATTGGGAACGAGGACAGATGACCCGACAATGACCTTAGCTATTAACGCCTCAACACATTTCTTCCCGGAGTTGAGCTGGTCAGCTGGTGGCGGTGGTGTATATGACGTTGTGGACGTTGTAGTGAGATTGGATTGACAAGCTGACAGAGAAGTTACTTAAATAGCCGTCGGAATATGAGTAGCAGAGCATTGTCTAAGAAACGAGGCGCGTCCGTCACTGAAACGGGGCGTTCAAAAAAGAAAGCGAAAACAAGTTCCTCCTCGGGATGTAAACAAACAAGCGCGGCGGCTGCAGATTCCCCGCTGCCGAACTCAAGGCCTGCTACACATGGATTTTTAAGCGGCGTCGAAGTTTTCATTCTTCAGGCTGGTCTCGGTAAGGCAAGAGCAGAAATCTTCGGTAGGCAACTCAAGAAATTTGGCGGCGCAGTTCATGACAAATTTACTGAAGAAACCAAATACATCATCGTGGACGAGCTTATGGAAATTGACAGACTGCTCAGAATTCTGAAAGTCGATGCGCCGCCTGCAAATGTTAAAATTGTGAAAGCAAGCTGGCTCAGCAGCTGTCTCTCTGAGGAACGGTTACTCGAAACAGGTGATTTTGAACTTGACATTAAAAGTTTTCTCAAACTCAGACAGAACAAAGCAGATGAAAAGGACGAAGGAAGGAAAACTGAAGTGAGATGTAAACTCCCGGAAAGTCGTCAGAAAGTGGACACTGTCGTCACGGAAACAGAGGAAAAGGATGAGAATGCGCAAAGCACTGATGCGTCTGAAAAGCAAAGTCGCGGTGTTGCCGATGAGGACGAACGTTCAGAGGCAAAGCCAAGTGATGGACAGGTGTTTGTGCCGGTCCGTCGTCATGACAGTGATGACAGTAGTTATGAACCCAGCGACGATGAAGATTATGCGTCCAAACTGAGTAAATTTTCAGCCTCTTCGTCTGATATGAGTTCAGCTGCAAGTTCGTCGACATCAACACCAAACACATCACCCCAGAAACTCCCGGTAAGTGCCATTTTTCACTTTGGACAAAAACTGTGCAGATTGCTCAAACCATAGGGTCCTCAATCTCCAATGATATTGATGATGATGATGATTAAATATTTAAAAATGGAGAAAAATAAAAATATATTTGGATTCTGTAAATTTGTTGTAGTTGTTGTTGTTGTTATTGTTATAGTTGTTGTTGTTGATAGTATTTGCAGAAAAAAACAAAGTATGCGCTGCAAAATTCAATACAACCTAACTATACACATGCGCTGCAAAATTCAATACAGCCTAAAGTTAGGCTGTACATTGAATTTTGCAGCGCATACTTTGTTCTTTTCTGCAAATACTATCAACAACAACAACAATAATAATAACAACAACAACAACAACAACAAATTTACAGAGTCCAAATATATTTTTATTTTCCTACATTTTTAAATATTTAATCATCATCATCATCATCAATATCATCAGAGATTGAGGACCCTATGCTCAAATACACGTTGTGAAATATTTTGGAAATGTGTGAAAATAATTACATAAAGTGAGGAAGTTTGTAAGATACATCTATGATTTAGATTGTTTTTATTTGTATGTCTGCTCAGGGTAAATATGTTGTCTTTTAGCATAGGTGACACTATTACCTATAGAAAGAGTATCCATTTCTTTTTTCTTTCACAGTAATAACTAAAGGAACTTTTAAAGAAATAGATAACAAGTTACTCTGGCCACTCCCTACATATTCTTCAAATTATGAGTGTGTTAGCTCAAGATACTAGGTTAAATCACTGTCATCCATTCTTTCATTCATTGTTCAGTAAATTGGATTTGCCATTCTGCAGATATGTGATGTAGAAACTTGTGGACACAAATGGAACCTCATTGATGAGGACTGAGTGAAGATTACCGATAGAAACTCTGGTTGGACTGCTCAATCACTGGCATTACTTTCATACAGTACTTGTCAAGGAGGAAGCCAGTCCTAATAGGAAGCCAACTATACAACATGTTGCATTGGTTATTAAAAAACAACAGAAATAAATGTCATACATACATACATACACACACACACACACACACACACACACATACATACATACATACATACATACATACAAAGGGAAAATTAAGTATTTTCTATTTCCAACGTCCCTGTCTGTCAATCACATTGACATATTTTCTTTTTTTCTCTCGTTTTTTCAGAAAGGGAACTGGGTTTGTGCTAAGGCTGTGACCAACAGACTGACAAACCACAATAAACATATCACAGATAAGTTGGCGGTAAGATTTATTGATACCAAAAATAGTTATTGCTAATAATGAGAGTTTGGGTGTTTAGAGGATTAACCTTATATCACCATGGTTTGGCCCAAACCCATCACTTTTCAATGATAGTTATGGCACTGTTTACATGGAAATGGGGGGGAGAGAAATGGTAAAGCAGTCCCATTGTCTCTATGACTGTTATAGCTGCAATATTGATGTAATGGAAAGCCACTAATCACTTGCACAATTAGTACCTTGTAATCTATCAGTATGATGAAATAGGTATGCAATGATGGTCATGATCAAAAACTGATTTAAAAGGCACAACTAATGACCCTGTAAAGCTGTGATGTGTGTCTGGGTATTCAGATGCCTCTTGTGAAGAATGAGTCCAATGTGTGTTGTAAACAACGTTGATTATCCCAGGAAACATGCAAAACATTTATACTTATTTAGTCTGCTGGGGAGTCAAGTTACTGTTATATTAGGCATAGTAGCATGCTACAGTGTATAAATAAACTCCCCAGCAGACTCAATAAGGGGTTCATTTTGCTACCATGTGTGGCATATACCACAAGCAGCTAGGTAAGTATTATGTGCAATGAAGTTGAATTATGAACTGTACCTACATCAATCTTGCTATTACATGATATCAGGATAGGTGCATTTGGTGTTTTGTAGTGGATGTATCCATAGTTTACAGTATAAAGTGTCTGAAGAGTGAAACAGAATTTTAGATTGAGCAAGCTTTATTGAGCAGAGATATTCAGGGCCCGGGGCCAAGGATTGTCAACAGTGTAGATATGTCAGACACATGAAGGCTGTATCAGTGAGAGTGAGGCAAACAACAACGATGGTGTGACAGAGTCAGTGGCAAATATTTCAATGGTCATAATGTCAAAAAGTTCATTACCATACCATACCATGATTTCACCACAGCCAGTATGCAGTCTCCTGCAATAAGAATGATACCCTCATGTATTAGACGCACTCCAAATATATAATGGACTCTTTACCTATCCACTAAGCATACCAATTCACATATTCATACGTCATTACAGTATATGTATTTTTGTGAGGTAGGAAGTAAAAATGCTATTTATAAATGAAAGATTTAAACTTTTACTGAAACTTTCTTCAGGAAACTTCAAACCATCCTCTTTCATAATCTAGAAGAAATATTAGGGGTCACTCTGTAAATTTTGGTACCGTAATTAAGAAAATAACTATTGAAAATTTAGTATTTGAAATTCACAATGGCTGATACGCCCATGTTAACCCTCTGGGTCAAAATTTTAATTTTCCATTTCCACAAAAACAAAACAAGAGAAAACATTCACTCGGCAAGCTTCAAAATGAGATCACACAAGAAGCTTACTAGCTGAGTATTGTAAAAAATTTGAGAGACTGAATATCTGTCCCCAAGGTGCATTCTACCAGAAGACAGAAGATGTAATTGCTTTGTAATTGCTGTTTTGTTTATAGCTCACATTTGGTATACCAATGTGAGGTTTTCGTATAAGCTGAATCAGTTCATTTGCATCTGATTTGCATGTCTGTATGTCTGTATATTTGTGGGTATGTGCGGGTGTATGTCCGTCACACACAAAGGCTCCCATACCGCCAAAGCTACCGTCTCAGTATTTGGTGTACAGGTAGATGTAGGGGTTGAGATGTGAATTTGTTCAAATGAACACATCAGTGTCAAAAATATGCAAATGAGGTAAGAAAAAGGGAAATACTGCAAGTGTGCAGGAGTGGTGGCAGTGAATTGAATCAGCCCACACATCGGAATAAGAGGATTTTGACCTTTAACCTATTTGTATGCAGGGTACCTATTATGTTTGGGAGTGGTAGCAGTAACTGAAACAGCTAATTGGTCATTTCCTATCATTGTTTATGAACTGTGACATATTAACAGATCTGCTGAAACCATATGGATGTCTATTTTTGTACATCCATGGTAGAAAGATTCTCTGCTATGCATGTTGCTAAAGTTGACCTTCAGTACCTAAAGTTTCAGACCTTAGGCTGCGTTCACAAAAAACGATTAGGGGGGGGCTGGAGGAATTCAGGGGGGGGATTCGAAAATTTTTGGGGTAGTAGAGGGGGGGGGACTTGAAAATTTTGCTCTACCTGTAGGGGGGGGACTTGAAAATTTTTGGTTCCCTTTTGTGTTTTACATTTTCCTATTCCAAGTTTTTGTAGATAATTCAATGAAAAATGAATACCATTTTAATGTCATCATAGTAATAATTTAACAAAATTTAGAACCATTTTGTCACATTTCATGACTTGTATCTCGAAAAAATCTAAATGTGTGGTTTGTCGTAAAAAACAAACTTTAGCCTCCTAACCTGGGCAGAAGCTGCAACTGTTAATGATTTCTGCAATATTTCTATGCAATGGAACAAATATAGTTTCCTGCTATCTCCCTACAGCATGCACAAACACACAATATTTAGTTTGTCAACAAAGCCTGTATATATAAATATAAATACGTATTTGGTGATAATTTAATTGGAGTCCAGGCTGACAGTCAGTTGTCAGTGTTTTAATGCATGGTACACATATATAGGCTGTGATAGCATTAGCTGAATACTAGACAATTCAACATGCTGTAGGGAGTAGAACAAGAATGCAGTTGTAAAACTGAACAAAAATATTGCCAAAATTATCAAAGTTAATACAGCTACTGCCTACGGGTAGTGTCACTATCATTAATGCTCTCCTCCTGCAGTGTCACTGTCACTGCATACCTGATCAGTGCAAGAGAAAGCTCTGACTCTGATGTACATGCAGAAGAGTTTGGGTCATATGATGCTCATGACAGTGAAACGTACTTGTACACAAGATCAGCCAGAGAGCAACACATGGAAGAACACATAGAAATATTTGAATTCTGGCATATGAGAATAATCAAATACGGGTATTAAAGAAAAAAGATGGGGTCACCATGCTTGATTTTCTAAATTTTCACATTCTTGTTATAAAATGTTACAGAATCTGATGTAAAACTTTGAACAGTAAAGACTAAAGAAAAAATATGTGACCAAATAGAATTATTTATTTTTTAAACAAATTTAAAATTATTACACCCACAATTTCAGAGAATAAAACATTTATTTGATGAAACATTTTACCTTCCAGTGTTGTCAATTTTGAGTAGCATCTAATCCATATATGTCTTGTAGTTTTGAAACAAATTTTTGGTAGGTCACTGTGCAATATGGCAATTAGCCAAAATTCACAATTTTCCTACTCTCTCATGATTGTCATTTTTTGTGCTCTTCAGCAGGAGCAATTGACCTGGCCAGAGTTGGATTAACTCATGTTGGCTTTTAGACTAATAAATCTAAAAAATTCACTGATGCATTTAAAGAACTTGCCTTGGGAATATGCCTATAGAAAGTGCTAAAACAGGTTGTGTTGAACACCTGTGAGCGGAACGGCGCTATACATGTTTATTTTTTCTGCGCTCACATCCTTTACAAATATGCGGGCCTGTAATAGTTAGGGGGGGGGGGACTTGAAAAATTTTGACCATATAGAGGGGGGGCATTTGAAAATTTTTTGGGGTACTTAGGGGGGGGATCTGAAAAAAATAAGATTTCAATCGAAATTCCTCCAGCCCCCCCCCTAATCGTTATTTGTGAACGCAGCCTTATTTACTTTTCTCATTCTTAATTTTGTGGTCTAAATATTTCTTGTTGTTTTTCTGGTTGTACTGTGCAGAAATTGTCGTAACATCAACGTATAATTTTCCTGCACTGAACAGATAGAAATAACACTTATTGTTGATCTTTGGTATGTACCAATTCTGATCAAATTTGAGCGACACCGTATTATTGCGGTATTTTTTTTTCACTAGATTCTTATGGAGACTTACAAGAACACCAAAGACCAATGGAGAGCACTGAGTTATTCTAAAGCTATCATGGCACTCAAGAACTACCCTAAAGAAATCACAAGCTGGGAGGTATGTTGTGTGTCTGCATTCCCTTACAATGATGATGAAGATAGGATTTCAGCAAGCTGATCGAATCCCGTCAAAGCAGCAGTCGTCAATCCCCGGTCCTCGCATTCGTGGTTGTTGGTGTTCACTATTTACGTGATTTTAGTCCTTTGTTCTCCTGTGAAAGTCTGGACAGTTGGTCAATTTTTCTCAGAGATGTTAAAAGCTGATAAAAAAAAATCCTCCCCCTGAATTCATAATTTACATGATCAAGGGTCATTTGTGTTGTGCATGCAGGTCAGAATGGTAAAACACAAGTTTGCATTTGCTTTGATACTGTGTATGCAAATTCCATTTGTACTAGTGAATGTTTAAACACAATCTTGTCGAGAAGACGCAGGTAATGCTCTGATGATCAAGCTGTAGTTCCCCAAACACAAATTGTAAAGGTGGTTAAATTTTTTTCATCTTTACTTTTAATCCTGCCAAGTTAATATATCATGCACTCTCAGGCCAAGTTTAGTTACAGTAAAACCAATGAGGCAATAATATAAGTCAAGTGTTGAATTTCAACAAAGACTTGAGCATTTGAAGGCCTCTGAAAACATAGTTACCATAAATGTGTATTTGAAAGAATTAATCTGCTATAACATACCATGTCAAGTATGTGACAATATACCCATAGGTTTTGGTTCGATAACCACAATTCATTGACCTTGCACTTGGAGAAGTGACTGCCCTGACAGGATGAGAGTTAAATTGTATTTTCATTTTCTTATAGAATACACACCAGATTAAATCCCTTCAGTTTGACATGAATTATTTAGCTTTGTTGTCTATCTGAAATTTTACAAAAAGACCAAATGTTTTATCTTTCAACATTGCATTAATAGTCCCATACATGTGTTGCAACCAGCCCTGATATCACCACCATTTAAAAATGTTCATTTGCAAGGATGGATGCCCTCAACCCAACCATTTAACATGCTGACATTGTTGTTATCATATACTTCTTCTGAGCATGACAATTCGATAACATGGGAAACAAAAGGAGAAATTTTCTGTGTGTTTTTGCCTTTAGGAAGCTAATAATATTCCGGGCATTGGTCAGAAATTGGCAGATAAAGTCTGGGAAATTGTTCAGAGCGGACATCTGAGAAAGATAGATCATGTATGTCAGGGAGAGGACGTGGCAACTATCAACCTGTTCAACAAGATTCACGGCGTAGGTCCGACTGTTGCCAGGGATTTCTACCAACAGGTAATGCACTTTCTATATAAGTTCAACAGCAACAAACTTTACATTATATGCTCGTAAATGTTGTCAGGATTTTCTTGATAGTTTTGAATACAGTTAAAGTACTTGTAGAGGTTCAAAGGTGATCATGGTGGTTTGTCTTTATTGCTTACCAGGGTTTCAGGACAATAGATGACCTGAGGGAAAAGGCAAAACTAAGCAGGCAACAGAAGATTGGACTGAAGCATTTCGATGATTTCCTGGACAGGATGCAAAGGGAAGAGGCGACAGAGATTGAAAAAGTTGTAGGTATCAAACGAGTCTCGGATGTGTCTCGTGGACAGATATTCAGACACTCAAACTTTTGCAATACGTTTTTTACCACTCGTTTGGGTTTATTTTAAAGCTAGTAGAATAAAGAAAATTCACTGGCTAATACTGTGGTGAAAATCAAAAATTTAATTTTTCTCTATATAGTTAACACTAGGATAGCAGCCATTTTGAATTTCCAATGACAGGAAATGTCAGATATTTGTTTCCATAATACCATGGTGACCCCCTTATTTTCATAATTGATTTTGACAGAGAATGGTTTAAAGTTTCCTTGAGGAAAATTTGAGCAAAAGTTTAAGTCTCGCAATTTCTAGGTATGTACTACTTTAAAGGAAAATCTGCAATAATGAGACATTTTTACCAAAATACTTTAAACAAATTTCACGTGATTCTTCTCTTTCTTCATATCTTGAGCATGTTCATAACCTAATACTTTCCCGTCATAAATTTGTACTGACTTTCTAATTTTGGTTGAATATTGATCCCTTCCTTTGAATTTCAATCCCAATATGTTTTCTATAGAAATGGATGCAGCCCAAATCAGCACTGTCACTGAATCGTTTGATTTAATTTTCTAAAGCCCTCTAAAGGATGACATCATGAAGTTACACTGATACCCAGTATGCATGATATCTGGTTGTTCATCAGGTAGTTGATATGGCACATTCCATCAACCCAGGACTGATAGGGATGGCCTGTGGATCCTATCGCCGCGGGAAACCAACCTGTGGTGATGTGGACGTCCTCATCACACACCCTGATGGACATTCTCACAAGGGTGTCTTCCAGAAACTTCTTGAGAAACTTAGAGCTACAGGTAGGTGCAAAAATATCTCCACCCCAGTTTGGTTATTTTTGTGCCATTTTGTTGTCATTTCCACTTGGGAATTGATCACATTTAATTTCAATGCTCTTAATCAAGATTCTTTACTTGTGTGCGAGTCAGGTTTCATCACAGATGATCTGGTCAGTCACGAGGACTCCGGAGAGCAGAAGAAGTATTTAGGTGTTTGTAAATTACCTGGTGAAAACAGAAAGGTAGGTGCATGGGATCACGTAAGCAGTAAAGTAGAATTAATTTCAAGTGCAAGTTAAGGTAGTATGCGCCTCAAAAGTGAAAGACTTAAACTTTTACTCAAACTTTCCTGAATGAAACTTTCAACCATTCTCTTACCGAATCAACGACAAAATCAGGGGTCACCGTCCAAAGTTTGGAACTAGAAAAACAAATTACTCAACATTTTGCAATATTTGAAATTCAAAATGGCTACCATCCTGTGTTAACTCTAGGGGAAAAAATTGAATTTTGGGTTTTCAAAAAACTAAAATGATTAAAGCTTTTCTTTCCCAAAGAACTTTAGAATGAGCCCCCCACAAGTGGTAGATCAGAAAAGAATTGTAGAAATTTGAGAGTTTGACTATTTGTCCCCAAGGCGTGTTCTACCTTAAAGGAGGAATTCTCTTTTTTAGATCAATGTGCATCATGAAAGTGGACATTGTTTTTGCAGGAAAACATTTACAATTTTATCACACAAGCATGCATTAAGTCATGATTTTTTAGATCTCAATGTGTTTACCAAAAGTGCGCTGGAATATTTAGTGTCTGCGTTCAGACATCATTTTTCTGATCACAGCTGAAACGTTGAATACAAATTCTCATTTCTTCACAGCATCGACGATTAGACATCATAGTGGTACCCTACCATGAATACCCATGTGCAATCATGTATTTCACAGGATCTAGTCATTTCAATCGATCCATGAGGGCATTGGCAGGCAAGAAGGTACTTTTATTCCATTATTCAATACCTGTATAAACTATGTCTGTATTTCTATCTCCTGCTTCAGAATTCAGTAACTTTCCATAGTCTTGATGATGACAACCAGGAAAAATATTCTTGCCTATGTGTTTGATTACAATAAAGGCGTGTTGTCAACTGAGCTACAAACTGAAGAGGTACAAAATATATGATATAGTATTCATTTTCTGAAATTCAGTAAACATCATGTTTTCATATTGTTTCATGACCAAAATGTCATTTGTGCTGAAGTACATGACTGCATGTACTGCAGCTAAGTGGCAACTGAAGTTTTATTACTCATGACAGAGTCATTTTGTTCATAATTATATAGAGCATTACTGTCTTTCTTACAGAAATTCTGATGTGACAAAAAACTTTTACTCAAAAATTCTATCAGCTTATCTCCTAGCATTGCATAGAAACAGTTTTAGAGAGATTTGATGAAAATATTTAGACCTGAAACAGTGTCATATTCACAAAATTCCAAACAGTGCAAGGATATTTTTATGATATTCATGAAAGCATACAATATTTGAACATTTCTCTTCTCATCAAAATGCATGTGCAACTTTTGGTTTCTTTTGAAATTCAAAGGGAATGTCACTGAATGAACATGCCTTGAAATCTGGAGTGATACGTAAGGGAAGAGAGAAGATTAACGAGGGTGTGGCTGTCCCTGTCAAGTCAGAGGAAGATGTTTTCAGAATTCTGGGCTTGGAATACCGAACCCCTGTGGAGAGAGACTGGTGAATTTCCACACACTTTGCAGACTCAACTTTTTAAATGATACCAATTATGAGTGATTGTGTTCAATATTATATTGTAGAGTTTGTCAACTTTTTACATACTGGACACCAATATCCATTAACTTTTGAGAAACGGTACAGTTGCAAATTTGTAATCAATCAATATTGTGGCAGTTTCACATTGTAAATAACGAACATCCAAACAAAATTTTAAATGGATTATGGTTCCGCTCAACCTCTCACCCCTCACCCCAATTCTCTGTAAAATAGATCAAACCTCACTATCAGCAGGACCTTATCACTATGGTGCAAGGGTGAACCGAGGTAAACGTCCATTTCAGTTTGATGTGTTGAGAAGAGTGGTGGCAAGGTACATATATTCACCAATGTAATGAGTTTTTCTCTCTATTATGGGGATAATGGCTGTTACTTTCATAAGTTTTGTTTCAGGATAAAGTACATTACTCCATTTTCATCAGTTTAAATACAAAGTATTTCCTGGCAAACACAATTTATTGTGGAACATATGCAATTTTATTGTTTGACAAATTTCAAGTCAAGACTAAAATTTGGTCATCGACGATGAATATTTGACATCACACACATCCAGGTTGTACACTTGGCATTTTGGTTGATGTTGGCAGTAAAACAAGGAACTATTTTTGACAGAACAAATATGGTGGAAAACATCTCTTGTAAACAGTACTTTCAGAGACATTGATATCAAATACTTTTAAATTTGTTCATACGAGTTGTTGCAGTCTTCCAATCACACTGGTTCTTCTCTACCTTTGCGTGTAAAGATATCTTTGTAACATTTCATTTCATGTGTGGAGAAAGAATCAATCAATATTATATATGCTACATTCTGCTCATTCATTGGTCTTTAAAAGTGGTGTCACATGTTCCACTTTCTGCTCATTGATTGGCTATATGAAAGTGATGTCACATGGTACATTCTACTCATTGATTGGCTACATCCAGGCAATACACAAGTACATGAAAAATGATTATACTCTATTATTGACCAGGCTACCACCAACGTCATTATTTTTTGATGAACTCCTTTGTAATATGATTTCTTCATGTAAATATATATTTTAATCTTATGCAATGACAAAAATATTTAAACTAGACTGGAAAAGCCATCGATCACCAGGGTTACTCAAAGCACTCAGTATGGAGGTCACACACTTGAGAAGGGATTGCAATGAGCGCCCATCAAGCGATGGATCTTGCAGTCTACTTGAAACTCACCAGCAGAAATGTTGATTACCTTTGCTTGGGGAGTTGAGTTTTATCAGAGTAAACATGGGCAAATCACACTGTAAATTTTATGCAGTATGTAATGAACTTCCTGTACTCTAGGTTTAATGAAATATCGTGTTTCATGAAATTCTGTATATATCTATTTGAACAATGAAATTAATATTCCCAAAATATCTTTGGGAATTTTTTATCTCTTTCTCCTTATGTACATATTAATGGTTCATTAAATTATAAGTTCTGCATGCCAGACAGCTCAGTCTTTTGTAATTTTAGAAATTTAGGGTAAAATTTTGCCATTTTTAAGGTGGATATCTATTCACATCTGTGGACTGATTTTTAAAAAGTGTCAAGTCATGTTTGTCAGTTTTTTACAATATTTTCCAATCAACTCCTGTAGTGTAGTGTAGTGTAGTGTAGCGTTGTGTAGTGTAGTGTAGTGTAGTGTAGTGTAGTGTAGTGAGGTTCTTATCTCTAAGGGAAAATTTTAGCAAGTCTTGTATGTCTATTCTTTGTTTTAATGGCAAATTTTGTTTTCTTTTTAATCATATGCAAATAAAAGTGATCTATAATAAGCAATCATTGATTCTTATGATATGTTAAGATTCCCAGATAGTTTCTCATTCAATGATCTCTGCCTGAATATCATTGCATGGAATGACCTTTTGACCATGAAACACAACTGAAAAGGGGAAAGAATTTTGAAAAAAAAAAATCCCTTGTCAACTATACACTCGCCCTAACTATGAGCTCACAAATTTTTACGTTTTCCTTGTCTCAATAAATTTTGATTCCCCCCACCCCGCCCTCCATCCTAACATGCAGAAATATAATGTGTCAGCCAAGTGTATTTTGCTATGTGCCAATACTAAAGGGGCAAACTCTAACAATTAGGTACATTTCAGTGATATGTTGGTGGGATTTCGTTCGCATTCATAGTTTCTGTGACTGTGAATTACTGTAAAACATACAGAAAAGTGGATAATTTTTAGTTCCTCCTGGATGAAGTCTGGAATGTCTGCTCACAGATTGGATTCCGTTGTTCCCTGCATGCATGCGTCAATCCATCTGTCCGTCTATCCATCCAGAGTCATTTCTCAGACATGACTGAACCGAACTGTTTTAAACTTTGCATAAGGACAACACACTATGACAAACATATGCACCTCTATTTATTTCATCATTCAATCCTATATGGCTGAGGGGCAGTCATTTTGTGCAACAAGCTATAATTTACACACACTTTGACTGATTTCATTCAAATTTGGCACAAATACGATGCACTATCATTTATATATGCATTCTAATTTGTTTTGCAACAGTGATATATTGGCCATTGGTAGACTCCTCTCTAGATTCACCTTGCTATGGAATGGTCCTATAGAGGAGAACCATTCCATAGCAAGGTGAATCTATTCTGTTTCATGGAAGTCTCACAATTGATCCCTAAGTCATTTGTTTGTTTGCTTGTTTACTTATTTGTTTGCTTGTTTATTTTTGTTTATTTGTCCATCAGTAATTTGTTTGTTTTTGTTTACTTTTTTTGTCTTTATTCTTTGTATTTTTTTCTCTTTTGACGGTTTTTTATATTTTTTTATTTTTCTATTTACTTGTCTACTGTTATTCAGTCAGATTTCCGTGTGTTTTAACACAAACGTTATCAGGTATTTTTCTTGAAAGTTCATATACAGATCGATGTGGTTCTTTTTATTATCTACACAAATTATTATTGGGGGCTGATCGTTTGGTAAATGTCGGAGTGCAGTGAAGATATATCTACAAATTTCAGCACACCTTGCAGAGTAATGAGCTCTAAACGTAATAGCGCCCTCTGTGTTCGATTAGACAGGTGAATTGCCAGTTGATATTAATTTTTACAATACATTAATGATATGCAACAATAGCAGGTTTTATAATTTGTCATTATCTTCAGAATAGCATTGATAATGTAGAGGTTCTGAGTTAATGATTTGTCTATTTTGAAGTTAATGGCAAATTATTATCTCAGAACGCCTACATTATAAATGCTATCCTGAAGTTTATGCATTGATAATTAGATAAGGAGCCTAATGACGGACTGCGCCCAAAATTTTATCAAATATGCATAATAAATAAATTACAGTTAAAAACTGCACAACATCAAGACGTTTAGTGCTTGCAGCATAGGGAACTCTCTCATAATCAGAATTGGTATTCAAAATGTTTAAAGGGACATAAGCTGTAACTTGTAGCGAGTTTTTCAGTATTCTGCTTCTGTATATCAACTACCGTGTCCGTTCGTCACGCTGAAATTTCGAGTATTCTTTTTGTCCACACAGCTAGTATGTGTGTAGTGATCATTGTTTATTGTTTACAAATGAATTCTAGTCCGGATTTGAGTACAATTTTCATCCATAACAATGTAGATTACACTCATATAGGTTGTGATGATATGCTAAATACTTGGCATTAAATTATAGTTTAGGGATTTAATGCAGAAAGTGTAGGAAACGGGTGTTTGTAAATGTGGTAACTAGCCATAACGATCAGTAACGACCAGAAACGAGCAGTAACGAGCAATAACGACCTAGAACTAGACAGAACGAGCCAATAACGATCCGTAACGAGCCAAAAAAATTTGATCTGTCCCTTAATTAAACTAAAAGCGCAGTTCCCGCCAAGCTTAGAAATCACGCCCTCTATGACGTTGGTATTGCCAAAAAATTCTGCAACAGTGCTCTTAGAGTAAGCAATAACGCGCTAGAAATAGAAAGTACGAGCCAATAACGAGCGATAAAGAGCAAAATAAAAATGATCTGTCCATAAAGTGAACTACAACCGCACTTCCCGCCTGTCCTTGAAATCCTGCCCTCTACGACATGCTTTGTACAATCTCGAAACCTCTGCGGCAGTGCTCAGTAAACTCGTGGCGTACGAGTGAAGCCTGATAAACATTTTTCGAATAAAAAGAAAAATTCACATTCATTTATGTATTGTTGATATAAAAAAAGACAGAAGAGTCAATTCCCAGAGAGCTTATAAACTTGAGCGCGCGTAGTATCCGTTTTGCATTCATGAAACCACATTTGCCTGAACTCTGACCCTTGCCGGCAATCATGGTAAGGGACTGGAGAAAGATTATGAGGGGAGGGCCCCATTTTAAAAATTAAATCCGGAGTCTGTTGGGCAAACCATTGATAAATTCCCCAACAAAACAAGCGATATCCCTACATTTGTATATGTTTGATAATGTACTTTATATAGAAATTTGGAGGTAAGAAGTGCATGTGTGTGCATGAAATATGATTTTTCTCTAATTTTACACTACTATATGGCAATCTATGAGAAAAGCATGGACTCTTTTTGCGATACAATACTGACTATGTCTTTGCATTTGTAAATGTTTGTCAATTACAATGTGGTGTTTGGAAGTGAATATGTGGGATTTAAAATTGATATGTGAATTTCGGGCCAAAACTACAACCTCACTTCACATGGTAATCCAGGATAAACTATAAACAATTTTTCCTTACAAACCACAGGGAAAAGAAATCAGTCCCTTGGGGTGGGAAGGGAGGGTTTTTGTGCACTGTTTACTTTATTTGATTTTATTTTGATTATTTTCAAAGGATAAAGCTATTCTTTAAAAGTTTCATGGTATGGTTTTTTGAGCACGTAAATTGATGTACGTTACTATTTTTCATGGAAACACGTTTGAAGTTCACAATTCACTAGTTTGTCCTCAGCGTCAGGTTGAAAAACATCAGCCCTCCCGTCTTATAATTTCTTTTCCGTCCCTTAGCATGAGTAATCCATTGGGGAAAAGATCATATTTTTTGGGCTCTTTATTGCCCCTTATTGGCTCGCTCTATCTTGTTCTGGCCTCTTATTGCTCGTTATTGCTCATTACTGCTTGTTTCTGGTCGTTATTACCGTAATTGCTACGCTGCAGCTCGTTACTTGTAACAGGCTGCACCATGTCCAAACATGCCGTAGAGGGCGGGATTTCCAGGATTGGCGGGAACTGCGCTTGTAGATTAATGTATGGACAGATCATATTTTTGGCTCGTTATGGCTCGTTATTGGCTCGTTCTGTCTAGTTCTAGGTCGTTATTGCTCGTTACTGCTCGTTTCTGGTCGTTACTAGTCGTTATGGCTAGTTACACATTTACAGACACCCGTAGGGAACCACAGAACAAAAGTTCTGAAAAAATAGAAAAAGATCAGCTTTAATATGGAGCTTTAAATAGAGTAACCTCTGGTATTAATTTCGAAGGGGTGGTGCAGAAGTATCACATTCCCAGAGACGGCCGTAGTCCTACTCAACTTGCAGACGGATGATTGACGACTTCAGAAATAATGCACGAGGTGTACAGAGACGACTTGGAGTATTTTTCACTCAGCAGTCATCATACACTACGATCGATCCGACGGACCACTGGAAACCCAGGCTCCTACCTAGTTGACACCTGTGCGTCGGCTTGAGTGTGCACATAAAATGTAAAAAATATGTTATAAAGTATAACCGGGGCTACCTTTTCACTCTCGCCTATACTTACCAAGTCGTGTTGAGTTCCTTCTTTAGCTGTTAGGACAGATAAGTTTCAAAAACTAATTCACCTGGTCGGTAATGTTTGTACAGCATTTGGATGGGAAAGAGTATCGTTTAATATGTAAAAAATAAATCTAGTTTGGATGTTATGTCAGACATGACAGGATTTGATGATTCATACAATTTAAGGAGACTTTCAAAGGAATTGTAATAGCAGTGGATGGACTGGGATAATAGTTTTAAAATGTGTTTCTCTCTTTTGTTTATTATTCAGTTTCAAAGTATATTTGCAATCGCAAACACGTTTTCGGCTTGTTGTTGACGGTTGAATTAACATTTTCACAACAACAGTATCAATTACATATATAAAGCACTGTGTTAACGTGGGAAATAGACGAAGAAACTGTATAGCCGTAGTGCGGTTACCCAGGCTGCACTGAGAGGCTCTCGCAGCCCCAACACCGTGCAACCCGATGAGAGCCCCGCAAAGCAGTCTGGGTAGCCGAGACTGGACAGCAGGTTAATAAAGTGAAACAGATGATTGAAAAGTGTTTCTTAAGAAGCACTTTCCTCGACGTTGAAAACTTGAAGGGAAATTTGACCTCTCCAAGGCAAAGAAAGTGATCCCTTTTGACCCAGATTAATATCAATGATTGACACTATCCTGTGGTTGAAGACAGATTACAAGTACAGTCAGCCATCTGCATACAGTCCCGAAGGTGGCGGCTTATGTATAATTGAGAGATTAAGCTTATCTGAAAGTGAAACGAGCTTTCATAAATAGCTATTTTTGGAATGAAACATCCATAATGTATTATTCCTTGTTGAGTTCTGTAAGATGATAGAGTTTCCATGCAGAATATTGTTCATTATCGTCTTCTCTTCAAAAACCCTGTCTCAAGTACTGAGCAAAGGGTCGATATTGTAGCTCTACATGGAATAGCTGTTGCCGGCTGTAGGCGGGGACCTGTAGCCGGTAACACAAAGCCCTGCCATGCGAGCTACCTATCTAAACTACACACACACATATATATATATATATATATATATATATATATATATATATATATATATATATGTATGTATGTATGTATGTATGTATGTATGTATGTATAAACTAATTAGAAAAACACACAACTACAGCTGAGTCTCTCTGCACAACAATTTTTTTGGGCTTGAAAAAATGATCCATGTAGGACTTGAACCCACGTCCCTCCGAATTCAGTTCGGATTCTCTCTCTCTCTCTCTCTCTCTCTCTCTCTTCTCTCTCTCTCTCTCTCTCTCTCTCTCTCTCTCTCTCTATATATTATATATATATATATATATATATATATATATATATATATATATATATATATATTATATATATATATATATATATATACATGTATATAGCTGACCTTTCTATCCTAAGCCTCACGGCTCTGTGAACAGCAAGCCTAATGGACACTTAATATTCATGTATTCAGAAACAAACAGAAGGCTAAACAAACTTGAATATTCCTTTCTAAAACGTAATCTGAAATCTGTGACCAATTTATCGGTAGAGAATTATTTTAATATTTTCTTTATTTTAATTAACATATGACCGTGATGGTTCTGCAAAACCGAAATGAGCCAAAGCAATGGACGTATGTTATTATCTTCTTCATTGCATTGGCTTGCGTGTGAGTATGATCCATCTTCCTTTTCATCAATATCATCTTATCTAGGGAGCTTTCAGTAATTACAGGGGGTGGGCCGGGGGAATTTCGCGCACACCTGTACCGTAAAATGTGACCCTCCCCCTATCATCCTGTCTAAAATGTGACCCTCCCCCTCATCCGACATTCTAAAACTTGACCCTCCCCCCCCCCCAAAAAAAAACATTACGGTATTCTCCCCAGGAATAACTAAAACAGTATCAGCTAATTTAAATAACAATTGCTTCAATTGTTATGTTAGGGACAAATTACAGAAGGGAGGGCTGGCGTTTTTGGAGGGATATTCGCAATTTATCACGCAAGAATTTTTGAAGAGATATGGTATTTCATACATTTAAGGGAGGGTCACCATGTTTTGTGCAACTATAAGAAGGCAAGATGTAGCTGATTCAGTGCTTCATCAAAAAAATCAAATCATAATATATGTAGTCTATCAGGCAAATTATTGACAATTTGCCCCCACAAAACATGTTATATCTGTATTTCATATATGTTTGATAATGTATTTAAATCACAGAGTATCATAGACAGAGTGGCAACACCTATTGTTTAAGGCGTGAAGCGGTTACGTAAGCAATCCGTGTTTGCCTCGCCTCACGAAGCTCTTGGCTCTCTTTTCCGAAGAGTGCCGACCATGCACCCTTCGGTAATTTTCGGATTTTCACCAATTGTTAAGCGAAAGTATGTTCGACAAAGTTTGTGTTGTTGTTGTCGTGTGGTGCTGATCGGAATTGATGTGCTGGCAAAAACGGGAGTGTTTTGAGCTTCAGGAAAGTGGGTTTTACCGTTTTAAAAATTCCTCTCATATTTTTTGAATATATAATGAGTGTGTTTGAACCAAATTTGAAAGTCTTTTATCGATACTGTCTGGTTTTACTCAATGGTTTACGGTCAGTCATACCGTCTTTTACACGTGCGTCAAGAAAGGACATGTTTATGAAACTGCTGGCGTGTTATGTTTTGATTGGCGTGAAGCAGTGTTTCTGGCCTGAGAGCTCACAAAGTAACTATGGTTGCTACGCGACTGGCAGTACGATGCCATCTCGTCGTATGTTTCGCATAATCTCGTGTAATTATCAACCACAAACAAAGCCTCCAAAAAGTTTAACACCTTTGAAGCTCATTTTAATATGAAAAGCCAATAGTCTACCGAGACGACCATGGAACAAAAGGCATGCAAGTGTTGCCACTCTGTTTATGATACTCTGTGTTTAAATGTACTTTGCTTGAATAGGGAAGTAAAATGTGCATTTGTGTACAAGAAAATGATTTCTGAATTTCATCTAAAAAGTTGGTTCACTATCCGTGGTGTCTATGATGAAATTACGAATAGTTTTTTTTCCAATACAAAAATAGGTAAATCTTTGCATTTGTGTACTCTTGATTATTGATATTAATTTTCTTGATTAGACTAGAGTGGTTACAAGTCAATGGTTGTGCAAGAAATTTGTTTTGTAATTTCACCGAAATGTCAATTCACTATTCATAGCGGTCTATGTTGAAACTATGATTTTTTTCAGTACAAAATTAGATTAATTTGTGCACTTATCATGTCTGCTTGAGTATCAGTAGATTATTGTTCTTGATTAGACTAGAGTGGTTACAAGTAAGAAATTTGATTTTGGAATTTCACCGAAATGTTAATTTACTATGCATGGCTGTCTATAATGTGTATGTATTTTGTTGGTGATTTCCTATACAGGAAATATCACATGGACAAATCAGCTTCTGTCAAAAGTGACCCTCCCCCAAGATAGGTTTATAAAAAGTGACCCTCCCCCTTGAACTGTTTTCTAAAAAGTGACCCTCCCCCCATTCCCCCGGCCCACGCCCCTGTAATTACTGAAGGCTCCCTTACTTATCGTGGACTAATAAAAGGCACGCAGGGGTATCGAAGCTGTACAAAGTCTATCCCTCATTTAATAAAATACGTGTACGTGCAGCAATTGACTGATAACAATGATTCATTTAGGGGTTTAGAAAAGGCATAGGGGGTTGTTTACATGTCCGGGGACGGACATGTAAATAACTCTTGTGGAAATGATGAGTATTCAGAGAGTGGTGGACACGCATGAGTGCTTACTCCTCATTACAAAGGCGGAGTATGCTTTATTTCCAATATGTTGGATTGTATTAGAAACTTTCTAAAGTATCATTTATTGACTATACTTGAAAACAAACACAACGGAAATAAATAGACAAACAAACAAACAAACACTGTTATTTATTGACAAACATGAATACAATTACAAACTCTTTATAATTGGTCATTGTATGTGGAAATAATCATATATAAGTAGTTAACAGAAAAACAAACAAGAAGCTTGTGTTCCCGTACTTGCTCGTACTTGCATAAAATGCATCGTACCATCGTACTGGGTGTTTGCAAATTGAAAGTCTGTTTTTGTAAAGCATTATACCAGCCATGAATTGCATCATTCGGTGACAGTTTTCGGCGCGCCCTTTGGGCGCATAACTTTAATATGTTAGAGATATATATCAGAGATATATGGATGTTTGCAAATTCAAAGTCTGTTTTGCAAAGCATTGTACCAGCCACGAATTGCATCATTCAGTTACAGTTTTCGGCGCGCCTTTCGGGCCCATAATCGCACTCACGTAACTAATGTATATCAATGTTCTATTTACCATTTACCATGTAACATGTGCATCTTTGCAGGATTACATGATCAAACCTTATAAAATTATTCTCCTGCAATTATTCTTCCATGAATATTTATTAGTACTTTTGTTGTTTGACGAATTTATCAAGCAATAGAGATCCTTTTTCCCCGAACACATAAAATATTAAATTATCGCCTCTCCAGCTCAGACGTACACCTCAATTAGAAGTAAACTGCTTGCCAATTTGCCTAATTCAAACTGCTAGCCGACACCAGAGGGCAGAAGTGTAATACTTCGGTGCAGATGCCGACGGGTATTGAAAGAAAGTGAAGTGATGGTGGGTGTATGACGACCAGAGGCGGTGGAAACCATGCCTCAGCCAAACAACAGCTAGAAGGCGGCGCTGCCTGTGAAATCATCGCACTACATTTGCGAAAAAAGTGTTAAGGTAAATTAGTTTCTTCGTGAAGGTAGTCTGTTTACACTTTTATATACGAGATAAGGCCGAGATTGCCGTCCGCGTGCTGGCAGGATTTCAGAGAAAATTAAGAAAACAAACACAATGTTAACACTACTACAAATAAAAATATCATTATTTCACAAGAACCCAAATTAAAATTGAACTTATGTTAGTACACTTGTGTTTTTGTCTGTGTTTGTTTTTTTTCCCTGGCTGGCTGACAGATTTTTCAAAAATCCAAGGACGGCAAACAAAGAATTTTCTTTAAATGGCCGAACGAAATAATTTTGTAGAGTCGATACAAAATTTTACACTACCCGTTTACATTTGTATCATTTCTGTTTACAAAAAACGGACAGAATGAAAACGGAAATAGTACTACTTCAAAGGGACTGGAGAAGAGCACGGTGGAAAAGCGGTACCATCGACAGTACAATTACCAAAGTTACTTCATGTTACAAATATCTAGGAATATTCCCATCACATACCACCATTCGTTCTGTTTGGACAACCCCGGGAGACAGTTCGACCATATCCACTTAAAATATTCTTTCCACGTGCAGGTTCGGTTATGCCTGATTTGCGCAACAAGTGCCAGCTACAAAAAGTGTTTCTGGCGTATACTTTTACGTTTAATGGCAAATACTTGCAAGCATGTGGACAGCTAGAGTTGAGGTAAAAAATAAATTATGTACAATAGCTCTTTTAAAAGTATTTTAGAAACCGAAGTTTAGCTGTATTCACCCTTATATATACTAGTACGCTTTTGCTCGCTTTCGATGATTGTCGTACCTCTAGCGATAGAGGAAGGTCAACATCAGGTCATGATATCGATGCGCAAGATACAGGCTTTTTAGAGTTGTGTAATGTACAAGAGGGCTATCTCTTTTCCGTGCGCCTGTCTTCTTAACACATAACTTGGATTCGATCTTGAACCATAGCAGATTTTTAACGGATCAAACTGTGATAAATTTATAAGAATTATGACTACGTCGGATTCTGAAACCTTGTTCAACAGTTTTAAATCGTTTGCAAAGATGATATGGGGACACACTTTAAGTAATTCAATTGATTTGATTTGATTTGAATTTATTAGGCAAATATTCAGGAAAACGATAAAATACAAAATGTTAAAGTAAATACACAGAAATACAAATAAAATAACACCAAGCACAATTACAATGTTACAATTAAAGGAAACGCCACTGAATATTACTTGCCGAGGATTGCACAAAAAGTTAAAAACTTATTTTCCATTGTTGTCCTCAATTACAATTACTTGATTGTTTATACTCAGTAATATTTTCACAGACGTTTTATGTTCAATCTTCACTTCTGACTTGTTTTCTGACTTCTCTTATAAATGGTACCATCATCGCTTACCACATACCCAAACCCCATTCAAGAATGTAGCTGTGCGTATATTCATATTCAAATTGTCAACTTGAAGGCCCGAAGGCCAGTTCATATCGCAGCAGCAGCAGCAGAATGCGAAGTTTCTGTATTTTGGTAGACCAATAGTGAAAATGTACAGGCCAGACCTTGATCACTATATATTGAATACCCTCTGAAGTGACAAGCTGACGCCCCGTACGACATTGACCATCTTCACGCCGCTACACCCCGCCCCCCTCACTCATGCGCCCTCTACATATAAAGTTACCCCTTTAGAGGTAAAAGCATCGCTTGAACCTGTCAAATGACCTGGTAGTAATATTTCACTATCCAGGCCAGGTCACCGTACTTTTCCTACTTCAACAGAGCAGTTCAACAAAGCAGAACCAGTACAACCAGTGTGTAAGCACATAATGGCGGGGCAAGGTGGTTGTTTTACGCTGAACGGGTTCGTCTTTCTGCCTTATTTTGACAGGCAGAAGTTGGAGGACCAGGTGGTCAACACCTTCGAGTTCCGACGCCATGATGTGGTGGTCAGTGGGTTCCCGAAGTCTGGCAATACGTGGCTGGTAGAGGTGCTAAAGTCCATGTACGACGACTGGGGACTCGCACGGCTAGGGTGCGCAGCGGAGGCTTCAATCATCGAAGAACACGTCTATTTCAAAATACGCCCAGGGATACGCCAGGTGGTCGTGGATACGATCAAGTGCGAAGATCTGCCGTCGCCGAGGCTTTTGCGAACTCACCTACCAGCGTCTATGTTCCCCTTGCATCTCATCAAAGAACAGGGCGCCAAGGTCATCCATGTAAGCCGAAATCCAAAAGACGTCTGTGTTTCGACTTATCACTTCTTAAAGAGCTTTGCCCACGGCGCTCTTTCGTCGGGAGACTTCGACCAGACGGTTCAGGATTTCTTGGAGGACCGAATTCCCTACTCACCGTGGCTGAAGTACGTCTCCGATTGGTCCGAAAAGGGTGTTGATGACAACGTCCTTCACGTTACGTACGAAGAAATGAACGAAAACTTGCCTGCTGTGATTCAGAAAATAGCAACGTTCCTCCAACGTCCACTCAGTGATGACAACGTAGAAAGGGTGGTAGCGGCCACGACGGTCGATGCAATGCGAAACCGGCTGTCTGAAATGCTGATCATTGATCAGGAGCTAATACCGGAGGGACAAAACCCATTCGTGCGAAAAGGTACAGTCGGCGACTGGAAGAATTACTTCACAGATGTTCAAAACGAACTTTTTGATGCCAAAATAGGAAAGGAGGTCAAAGACAAAAATCTGAAGATACCATATCAATAGACAAGACGGTCTATAGGGGTTTCCGACTGACGTAAAAAACAGTCCATACCAGACGTTTTGGCAGCTACATGCATATCTTCTGTTCGTTTCGTTGGTTGTAGTATTTTTTTCTGTTTTATCCTATTTTTGTTTATCTGTATTATTGGGTTGAATGATATTAATCTTTTGCGTTCTTTTGATTGTACCTTGCTGAGATCGACTTCAGCCATACGTTTTTGTTGTTGTTGTTTTGTTGTTGTTGTTGTTGTTGTTTTGTTTTGTATTATACGCAATAACATTTATGGTTTTGTACATATTATCACTTTATAAAAAAAATAAAGGTAGTTTTGAATTTGTAATTTTCGGATTATTTGAGCCATGTATTTCATTTTGCGCGTTAAACCCATGACTGAATATATTGATCTAGAATAAAAGAATAATGAATGTTAAATAAACTTTGATATCACTTTAATTTGTAAGAGTCAATTCTTACATAAACTGGATATCCGACCACCGATGAATAGATGCACGGGAAAATCGTTTTTATAATATGCTAACTGCTAACATTTTTACTTATGAAATATATGTGCTTGATAATTGTCCTTATGTATCATTTTCATAGCAGGGAAAGATATTTTTGTACCCCGCTGTCTTTATTTTTACAGAATAAAGTAATGATAACTATATAACTACAAAATGTGTAAGTCGCTTCGCTTAAAAAAGCAAGATGACCACCGGACTTTTATTATAAGCTTACTTCCAACAGTAATATATTAAGATATGTTTAGCAATTTCATTTGAAGGCACGTTCACGTTTATCCATGTATGTATGTATGTATGTTTGTATGTATGTATGTTTATATATATATATATATATATATATATATATATATATATATATAACACATACATTCATACATACATACATACATACATACATACATACATACATACATACATACATACATACATTTGAAGAATACGCAGTGAAAAGTTTGAAAGTATAGCGTTCTAGCTTCAAATGAAAAGAACAGCGCGCTGAACTCCTTGCTTTTTTATTATTCGGAAGAAACGTTCCATTGTAACGTTACATTAGAACATGGACTCAGGCGGAAAATTTCTGTACTACCATTTAACTAAACAAAGACCATGAAACATGATGTCGTGAGATTCCTACGTTGACAACCTAGGGCTAAAGATGCACGCACGATGTTTATTTATTTGTTATAAAATCAATGGCCTCCAGAAAGATATATGTCTAAAAGGACTGGACTAGTTCCCTGTCATTGCTTGGCAATCAAAGGCTGCATTCTATGTATGATCACACCGGTCTCCATTATCTTCTAAAGGGCAGAATAGTCATTTTCATTTCTTTAATTATCTTTCAAATTAGCTGTCATTTTCGAGCTGTAGTCTTTTCGCGCAGAATCATCATGTCTCCGCGGAGAACGGAGTTGGTCAAGTTATCCAGAAGTAAACCGGGTGTACTTTCGAGTTGGCTCGAGGCACGGCGCGTACAACTTGAATGTCCGGGTACAATTGAATGATACCATTTACGAACCACTAAGCTACTGTCATCGAAAAGCGGCGCAAGGGTGGCCACGTATTCCATTATGCGTGACAAAGTAGAAAACAAAAATTAAAACAAAAGTACGAAGGAAGGGCGACGTAAAAGTCAGTTACTGTATCGACAGCAAGACTGAGATAGATCTACCGTTATAAAGATCGATTAGTTTTATGGCGGGCGACACTACATGTGCTTTACCAGAAGTCTACCATAGTGGACATGATTTACAAATTCCAAGGGTCATCTTTAAGTCATCCGTGCGCTATTCAAATGGTTCTCCTTGAAAACATTATAAGAGGAGTACTAAAGTTTCACTTATCCCGTATCAGCCAGCTATAACTCCGGAGGTTGCGCAGCCATTGCCGGAATTAATTGAGCTGTGAATTCATACTGCATAGGTAAAATCCTTCTGGCGTCGTTCTATGCCGCCATGCACATTACAAATGGCGTTACTTCTGTCAAGGTAGAATGCCCCTTGGGCAAAGATATTTGGACTCTCAAACTTTAACAGTTCTTTTCTTGTCTACCTTCTCTGACCTATCACTAGTGGGGGTCCATTTTAAAGTTCTTGGAGTAAGAAAAAAATCACCGTCTTAGTTTTTCGAAAACAGAAAAATATTATTTTTTCTCCATGCAGGGATAGCGGCCATTTTGAATTTCAAGTATCGGTAAATCTTGGATAATTTGTTTCTCCAGTAACAAAATTTGCACGGTAACCCCAGATTTTATTCATAATTTTTAAAAGAGAATGATTGATAGAGTCTTTCAGGAAAGTTTGAGCAAAAGTAGAAGTCTTTCATTTTCGAGGTGCATGCTACCTTAAAATACTGCTTTCACACTCAGTTTACCGTACTCAGCACTTAATGACGAAAGACGTGGAAACATCAACTGTACTATGGGGCTATTTGTATTCAATACAGTATTATAAGTGATCGCACGTCATGCCCTCGTATATCTGTATAGTATCGAAAACACATAGACATCGACTCTATCATATGTACTCTAAAAATGGGTTTATGATTGTACACACAAACCACAGACAAATGTAAGAAACAGTAGCTCATATAACCTGGCCCAGCGAGAGAAAAGGACACGCAACTTAAAAACTTGAAAGTGAAACTGAGCAAATTAATAACACAATAATTATTGACCGACGATTGCAGTAGTTTTAGGGTTCGCATTAACGTATCAGAAATTACAGATACCTTCGTTATTAAAAAAAACAAAGGTTTTCCCTCGCCCGACTCACCATCCTTGTGGCCGCGCATTGGCATCTATAGCGAACGGCCTTTTTGAAATTAAATTCCCTCTTTTTCTTTTAAAATAGAGTTCGAATATTTGACGTACCAGCGTTGTGGTTTTTAAGCACCATTTACTATATCTTTTTGCATTTTGCCTACCACAAAATGTATCATCCAAACTTCGCGTAGATGCTTTAGATTTCGAACCGCTCGGTCTATGAAAATGTCGCTGTTTCAATCCTTGGTAATGAATTTGATGGATTATTTGGGCGCTTAGGAGACACGTAATAATACTATATCAACTTGAACGTGAGTTGCAGCTCGAAAATTATTTAAATTTTAGTTGTTAAATCTAAGTTGTGTTAAATCTAAGTTTGAAAAAAAACATTCTGTGAGTACACTTCAGTAAGCACTTTTACTGAAGTTGCATTTGATTCAAAAGGATACAGCTAATGGGGCTTTAAGGTAGAACGCGCCTCGGGGACAGAAATTCGGGCCTTCAAATTTTATCAATTTTCTTCTGACCTATCACTTGTGGTGGCTCATTTTGAATCTCTTGGCGAAAGAAAAGTTTTCATCGTCTTAGTTTTTCGGAAATCGAAAATTTGATTTTTCCCATAGAGTCAACACAGGGATAGCGGCCATTTTGAATTTCAAATATCAAGAAATCGCAAGTTATTTGTCTCTCTAGTACAAAAGTTTGCACGGTGACCCCTGGGTTTTATTCTTGCTTTGATAAGAGAATGGTTGAAAGTTTCACTGAGGAAAGTTTGAGCAAAAGTTTAAGTCTTTCACTGTCGAGGTGCATATTACCTTAAGCAGTCAGGACTGGCAACCTTGCAGATGTTTCGAACCGTTCAGAGTGTCGGTAGCTTGACAAGCACGTATGCCTATAGTCATGGCGGTATAAAGAAAGACCATCGATCCATGCTATAAAAATGATTTCATGCCTTCATGTTTTCGTCGATATGAAGCATGCTCCCCACCTATCGCTACTCAGCAAGTATTCGTCCTTTGCTGCCCCTCCAACTCGCGTTTGAGATATCTACCTGTAAGTCATAAATATAGTCGCTAAACTATTAAGGTAGTATGCACCTCGAACCTGAAAGACTTAAGCTATAGCTCTAACTTTCCTAAATGAAACTTTCAACCATTCTCTTGCCAAATCAAGAATAAAAATTAGGGGTCAGTGCAAAGTTTGGTACTAGAGAAACAAATTATCCCTAATATTTCCCGACACACCAATGACCGCCATCCATGTGTTATAACTCTACTGGGAAAAAATAAAGTTTTCCGATATATCAAAACACTAAGACAGCGAAAACTTTCCTTACTCCAAGAGCTACAATATAAGCCCCACCCCCGAGCGGTACACTAGAAAAGTATTTGAACATTTTCAGAATCCGAATTTCTGTCCCCGAGGCGCATTCTACCATAACCTATATTACGAGCGAAGTTGCATGCAAACAACGCTTTTAAATACCCCGTACATCAAACATTTTACAAGAGTGAACTAACGCTGCGGTTGACATTTCAATAAATGTAGGTCTGTGCCATGTAATTTGCCCAAATCAGCCTATTTACAACCAATTATCTAACCTTTACAATCCATTTGCAGCGACATGGATAAACCAATCGGATGACGCTGAGTATCGGAGGCTTTGCTTTCAAAAGTATATATGGTTGTATAATGTGTGTAATTTAGAATTAGGGTCTAGGTCTTCTGGGGATTTCTCTCATTTTACACTGACTATGACCTAAAGAAAAGTGCAAAGTACCTGTAAAGTCATGCGTTTATTCTGATCAAAAGTGCATTTAAAAAGTCTGGAAAATGTCTATCTGGTTATCTGAAACACTAATCATACAGTTTATTTGGCATCGCTTTTCCATTCCGCCTGCACAGTATGCGAATATGGTGTGCACAAAACAATGTAATACCAAATGAAATCAGCTATTCACCGAGACAATCAATCAATATATGTTTGCATACAAGATCGTTTTTATAATTTTCCCCGTTTTTTTAGATGTGTAGCCAGTGCTCTGTCAGGTGATTGTGGATATCTTCCCCCGCAAAATGCAAACACAACGTATGAACTAACTGAGCCCGCCATCCAAAAATATCACAGCGGTATGGAACTGTAGCGAGACAGTACGAGAAAAGGGCGCTCCTCGTATTCTGGGAGATATCGCGTTTTCGTACAATTTGAGAACAAAAATTACCTTTTCGATTTTAATCTAAAAGGTGCAGGCAAAACGCGAAGAGCCTCTTTCTTATTTTCAATGAATTCATCATGTCAAACATTCTTTCAAACTGTATGATTTTATGGCGGACCCTCCACAGGACTGTGATTTTATATATCCACAACGTTACTGTATACTCTTTTCGTACAATTATGTAACAGTACCCATTCACACCCTAAACTTTTATCCGCATCCTGAATTTGTGTTGAAGTGAGGAAAATAAAGTGTTCTGTAAAGCTGTCCTTGCACCATGAAACTTCAATTGTGTACGTTAACCCTTTTCCTGCCAGACAGTATCACTTCCCCATCTGCCAAGTCAGCAAAAATCGGTATTGTGACAAAACCGGACTTGGTATGTTATGGTAGCTTAGTCCGTAAAAATGATGTTTACAATATCTCTGTCTTCAGGGAGCTTCACATCTTCAAGTCTTTGTTAAAATACGTCATATGTGACACATTTTCTGTCTCACCAGTTTTAACCGACTTGACTTAATGAACTTGGCAGGAATAGGGTTAATATACTTCATTGAAACGCTTTGAGGAAAATTGAAAAAAGGGTTTCGACACTGATATTTTACCAGACTTATCAGCGTCAAATGTAACAACACAATCCACAACGTTTCAGAGAGAAGTGCCAATCTGTAGTTTCTCTTGATATTATAACTAACACCGATACAACGTTGCAGTTATTCAACTCTGAGACAGAAATCTCTGAAATGCTTGCCGAAAATGTAACACTGACTCATCAGTATTACAAGGGACTGTGGTATTAGGAACGCAATAACCGGGTATCGAATGGGAAACGTAGAATTTAATGCTTGCCTTTTTGTTTTTCTTTGCTTACGTTCTCTCCGCGGCGATGATTAATTTTACTTTGTTGACGTTATACATTGAGCTCGTGTAGCCTTTTCCCAGTCGGCATCTTAGTCGGTGAGTTCAATGCTCGATAAAGACTGCAGCCGTTTACGTCTGTTGATCACCATTCTATGCTTTCGCGTTATCCGAAGTTTCCGGCAATCTTTGTGAAGTGCGCTTTCTCTGGTATTAACCTTTCTGCGTTTCCGGCAGAGTTCATGGGCTGAGATCATCCACATACAATCTTTGCGTAAGTTCTGGTGAGACATTATACAGAGCTTAGGAAAGTTTTTCGCCAGCCACTGTTTGCGTCACGGGTATACAATGAATATAAGGCTGCGTCACCAAAAAAATAGTTAGAGGGGCTGGAGGAATTCAGGGGGATTCGAAAATTTTGCGGTTGTAGACGGGGGACTAAAAGTTTTGCTCCGCCTATAGGGGGAGCTGAAAACTTTTCGGTTCCCCTTTTTTACGATTCCAAGGTTTAATGGGTAATTCAATAAAAATTAATAACATTTTAATGTCATCCAATTGTTCTAATGTTAGTGATAGTTAAACAAGCTCTAGAACCATTTTGTCGCATTCATTACTTTTGTCTCGAAAAAATCGAAAAATGTATGAATTTTCGTAAAAAAAAACAAATTAGTAGGCCTAGTATCGGGGCGGAAGCTGCAACTGAAGAAATTTTCAATATTTCTATGCAGTATCTCAAATACAGTTTCTTGCTGCTCTCTACAGCATGCTGAAACCAACAATATTCAGTTTGTCGACATAAGCCTTTATATATGAATATTGGGTGATAATTGAATTAGAGTCCAGACTGAAAGTCATTTGTCAATGATACAAATGAGGGGCCCATATTCACAGGTTGTGTTTGTAAGCTGAATAGTGGACAGTTCAACACGCTGTAGGAAGTAGAACAAGAATGCAGTTGTATAAACTGAACACAATTGTTGTCAAAATCATCAAAGTTAACACAGCTACCGCCCTGCTACTGTCAAAGGGCAGTATCACTGTCACTGCATATCGTCAGTGACAGAGATAACTCTGACTATGATGTAGTTGAAGAAGAGTTCGGGTCATGTGACTCTCATGACAGTGAAACATATACTTTTACACAAGATCAAGCCAGGAAGCAACACATGGAAGACCAGGAGACCTGAAAGTTATCAGGGATTTTTGAATTTTGGCATATGAGAATAATCAAATATTAAAGAAAAAAGGTGGGGATCACCATGCTTGATTTTCTAAATTTTTACATTCTCATCGTAAAATAACACAAAAATAAAACTTTGTACAGTAAGGAATCTAATTTAAATGAAAAAATGTGTGACTAAATAGAATTACTTTAATTTTACTAAATTTATCATTAGTACACCAAAAATTTCAGAGATTGAAACGTTTATTTGATGGAATATTTTAACCTTCCAGTATTGTCAATTTTGTAAGACTTATATATATAGGCAGCATCTAATGTAGCCAGGAATTCACAATTTGCACACTCTCTTATGATCGTCATTTTGTAGGCTCTTCAGCAGGTGCCATTGACCTAGCCAGATCGAGTTGGATTTGACTGTAAAATCAAAAAAGTCCACTGATGTATTTAAAAATGAATCAATTTAAGAATTTGCCCTGGTAATATGACTCTACAAACTGCTAATATCAGGTTATGTTGAACATCTGCCATCAGAACTCATTTTATTTTTTCTTTGCGTGCATCCCTAATAAATATGCGGCTATATGATAATTAGGTGGGAACTTGAAAATTTTTGTGGGCATTGAGGGGGATCTGAAAAAATAAGGTTTCAATCGTGATTCCTCCTGCCCCCCTCCCCCATCAACCTTTATTTGTGAACGCAGTCTAAGCAGGTTTAAGACATGATATTATTGTGTTTACAAGAACCCATTATAGATGCGAAATGCCACCTTTCCAACAGCATTCTGAAGTTTAGAATCAGCGTCTTCCATTTCAAGGTCTGCAGCAAGATGGAGTGGTATTAGCTAGGTGCTAGTTTTGCTAGCAAGACTGGTAAATAATAATATGATTCTTAATCTATAAAAAAGTTTATTTTGCATTCTGCTATTCCACACACCTGTACATCGATGAAGTAAGCAAAGTACAGAACACAGTAGCACCGAAGTCAGACTACGGGAACCATGTCTGTGATTGAAAATGACAAATCATGTGCTTGAGGCTTTTGTCCCATTGAGGCCGACCATGGTAGAAGTCTAAATTGTTGTAATTTTGCAAGAGTCAGCACAAAAAAGACATTATAAGCCGACCCGGATCGTCTCATGTCCTCAAGACTGGATCGTACGTGATAATAGCAACGCATCCCGTGAACACGTCACCGGCGCCGTTTTTCTGGCTGACAGTGAGCTTAAAAGCTACATTTTCAATTACATGCTAATCATCATTATAGGAAGCTGCGACAAAAAAAAAACAAAGTATGGGATTAATTCCAAGCGAATAAAGGCCGCAAGTGATGCAGTTTCCGAGAAGCTTTCAGTTCAGCTCTTGAAGCATTGAGTAGGCTACATGCATTATGCTTGCATGTTCTCGCCGTTGCGTACTAAAATGTTATACACTAACCGACTGTTTAGCCCCACAACAAAGGGAGCTTGTCTATCTGCATGTATTCAACCGCATTCAATGAAATTTGAGAGCTGGATTCAAATATGACAATTGCGATGTACCATGTATAGATTACTTTATTGGAAGCGGGGTCTTTTTTACATTCGACGTAAATTACAGCCAATATCTGCTTCAATATGGAGAGAAAATACTGTGATATATCTCAACGATTGCTTAGAATTTTAGTCTTTTGAATTTAGTGACTGGACAGAAATTACAGGGAGGGAAGGTAGGACCGATGTTTTTGGGGGTGAAATGTTGATTCACAATCCATTGTAGTCTATGAGGAAAATATAAATATTTTTTTCCATTACAAAACTAGCTAAATCTGTGTATTTATAGACGCTTGATTATTAATAATATGTACTTGATTAGACTAGGGTGTTTACTAGTGCATTTGCGTGCAAGAAATTTGATTTTGGAATTTATACCGAAATGTTAGTTCACTCTTCATAAGTCTATGAGGAAACTGTGAATAATTTTTTTACAATACAAAGCTAGCTAAATCTATGCTTTTATATATGTTTGACAATTGATATAAATGTACATGATGAGAATAGGATGTTTGAAAGAGCGGATGTGAACAACAAATATGATATTGGAATTCCACTTAAGTGCTTATTTGTAAAGGTTAAAAAGTATTCTTTGAAAGTTCAAAGGTCAACTGAAAATTATATGTCAATTAAGATATTATTGACACGAACTGCGACACGCAGGGGAGGATCACTATTGGGAGGGTATGACTCTTTCTTGCAAACACTTTTGAAGGATCACTTTTCTTCGCGCATCGTCATCATTTGAAAAACTCCGGCCCCCCCCCCTGTAATATTTGTCCAGTCCCTTAGTTTTAACGACTGACAATGAATCTAACCGATAGTTACCCTACATGTAATGAATCGTGAGAATGATCTCTCTTTGTTTATTTTCCGGATCTTTGAAGTAACCGTTCATCTTCCTTTAGTGAATGTGTTTGACGTCATACTTAGATGGGGCGACCTTCCTCCCCTTTGGTTTTGCTGACTGGCACTGTACGTTTGCCTAGACACTGAGATGTAGACGCCCTGAGACTTTGACGTACAGACTTTAATGACAAGCCCAGTCTGTTTGACTGTGGTGGACCATGCCATGTGCTTTGTAGACAGCAAACTTTTCTAGATATTGAAACCATATAGAAGTCACAGGTGTCCGGAGTTGCCGGTGTACATGCATCACAGGTGTCCGGAGTTGCCGGTGTACATGCATAGAGAGAGATGCATGTACACCGGCAACTCCGGACACCAATCTCTCTCTATGCATGTACACCGGCAACTCCGGACACCTGTGATAGAAGTATCGTAATTAAACTAACCGAATCATGGTGTATCACTCACCTGTATGTGCTTTAACCCTTAAGGCGCCAAAGTCAATTTTTGTCACCTTCATAAAATGTAACCCCAGTCAAATTTTTTCAGATTTTTGCCAAAATTTTGATAAAAATCTGTAGCCAATGAAATATGATGTCTGTTTGGTTCAAAATTATCAAAACAATAACAGAAAAATTCATAAAAACTGCTAAAATGTTGCCCTACAATTTTGGTGGGAAATATTACAGCGCTCAAAGGTAATACCGGCCCCTCATACGAGCAACCGGGATAGCAACGACCACCACCATCATAGACGCTCCAGGGTCTATGAATATACGTACCGGAACGATTACGATCCAACTTGAACTCGACCACGCAACATGACAATACATAAACGCCTTATCTGGTAAATTATCAAGTTTACATGTCGACACTTTGTTTCTATTAGAGAGCACTGAAGATATTTTCAATATTATTTGTAGGTATGTAGCTAATTTTCATTTTATGTAAGATCTGCCTCAGAGAGTTGCAATTTTTATTTATAATATAGAAATCGATGGTTCATAATATTTCATTCATAACTTACTTAGTTTCAAACTAAAATTACGTCATGTTTTTGAACTCATCAGGATAATGTGTCTTAGCTGTATGTTACTATCCTCGCACAAGCAATGTTTGAGTAAATATGAATGAAAACATATATCTTTTGGGGCAATTCCCAAAGCATGGCTAATTAATGTACAGGTATATACAAACACTTCAACATTATATCGGTAAATATGATACAAATAAATGTGATAAACTGGCCGATCGGTGGTTATTCACTTTCTGCGCGAATGTTCATGTGATTTGGGAAGTTATTTATGATGTACAGGGCAGCCGATTTGCTCTTATTATCAGGGACGGGTAATGTTCAAATGGCGATTAGAATTTAAATTTGCATAATATTATTCTCGACCGCAATGTGGCGGAGAGACATATCATCAATGACACAGCTTGCAGTGCTCTCGGGAGTGCCAATATATGAGACACAGAAAATTCGGGTGATATTCTGTGAAGATATAGTTGCATAACAACGGCTTCACTAGGGCTACATTATTACCTGTCCCTCCTTCCCCTTTGCTTAAAATGCTGATGTTGTCGAAGTTGTATCGTTGAATAGGCACGAATTCTGCTTTTCCCCACAACCAAGAGCCTATGGCTCGATGGCGATAGCCAAAGGCGCAGCCAGCGAAACGTTGAGCTGCACTTGAGGTAGTAAGCGCCCTGAAAGTGAAAGACTTTTACTTTTGCTCAAGCTTTCCTCAAGGAATCTTTCAACTATTTTGTTTCAAAGTCTAGAATAAAAATCATGGGTCACCATGTAAGTTTTGGTACTAAGAAACAAGTATACCCCAGATTTACTGATATTTGAAATTCAAAATGGCCGCCATGCATGTGCTAACTCTACAGAGTAAAATAAAATTTTCGATTTTCAAGAACACTAAGACGGTGAGATTTTTTCATATTCAAAGGGCTTCAAAATGGGTCCCACAAGCGGTAAATCAGAAAGGAAATGGAAATGTTTGACAGTCTGTCCCAGACGCGCCTTCTACCTTAATAGCAAAAGCTACATTGGCACACAGAGAAACATAGACTGTCTATACTATTTGTCTGTGATCGGCACAATCGGCAGTCGAAAGTCTAAACCGTAGTCAAGGGATTCAGTGTACGAAGTCTGGAGACTCTATTTGCTGCTCTCGTCCTGTTTGGAATCATGTGATGCGTGAGACGAAAATAATTTGAGTTCGGAAACAATGTGTTCGAACTAGACTTACCAATATTGGCGTAAGGTATGCATGAAAGTAATGTTCAAATGTAAAGAATATTCACTTAGTCTTGCCAAGCGGAGTTTAGGGACTCTCAAATAAGTTCTAGCTCGTCGGTTATTCAAGTGGTGTTGACTGTACGATGTGTTCAATGGATTTCAAAAATACGTATTTCAAAACCTTATTGCTGCAAAAGGCGTTATTCTTGTTTACATATATAGATTCTTTATACTTGGGATATAAAAGCCACTCAATCGAATGAAAAGCAAAGTGTTTATCAACACCTACCAAGTTTTATGAAAGCCCCATTTGCTGTAGTATATTTTCGATAAGATGGTCTGAAATCAAATTAAAATCAACTGATCACAAGCAATTTTATGCATAGAAATGCTCACCGAGGTGTAACCACAGGAAGTTTTTTCAAACATTGGCGACGAAGGTATAGCTTAGATTTTAACAACAAATTATTTCGCAAGTCAAAAATATGGCGGCAAGTACAAGAAAACTGTAAACAAATGACCGTATCCTACATCAAGGAATGAAATAGTGACATTTTCAAAGACTATGTGGCTTACGGAGAGGATACAAAAATATCTCTCTGAAGATTTGATGGTAACCAAAATTCAAAAACGATAACTGGCTTTAAAGTATATGATTATCGCCAAAAGGTGCCTTTTGACAGTTTCAATTATTAGTTTTTTGTGTAGCTCGTTCAACTTTTTTTCTGAAATGTCACGCAGAGAACATTGGTTTTTTAAACCATGAAACGAGTGATATAAAGTTAAGAAAACTCCAGGCAAATAAGGGACATAATTATCAACTGATCGAATGTTGCTCGGTTTTAAAAAAATCAAATTATTTAGTAATGATTATTTTTTTTTGTTCTGTGGTTATGACTGTTTTATTAAATCACTTAAAATCACACAAGAGTCTTGGCAGGTGATATAAAGGTTTACGTTCAAGTAAACTGCAATGATACAAACATCAACGAATTAAAAGCGGCATTCTCCGTGTGAAGACAGATACACAGTAATGATACCTAAAATGCGTTTGTGTGCAGCTTCCAAGAAAGGGCATTGACGCTCGTTTCACAGTCGCAGAGTATTTTTCTACGAATAATAGAACGATAGCTAGAAAGCATTTCGTTTAATCCTTTCTTAAAAATAAGACCACACAGTCAACGCATGCAATAAATATGTTACCTTGTACTATAATAGTTCTCTTCCTGTCTGGCGTTGGCGTCAGTGTTGATATTATTTTCCAGGTATTAAAAAGCAATAGTGACATTTACTGGGCAAAACGACTTTGTCTATTTGAAATAAGTAGCACAGCAGAAACAGAAACACACACTAAGATAGTACTCAATACTCTACTGTATCTAGAAGAGGAAAGTCGCAAAAACATGTTTACGGTTGCACCATGTTACGGTTGCACCGTTCGACATATTCGCGTTATTGACACTATCACGAATTCTACAATCAGTTCAAACGTGCAAAATAAACCGCGCCTGAAAATTGACTTCACTTACAGATCAAAAAATGACAAAGACGTGAAATAAATGGTGCACTACCATCTAAATTTGTCAGCTCAGACTATAAAGAGTAAAATTTTACCTTGACTTTGTCAGGTTTACATGTTGCAATATTCTAATAAAGAACAAAAGGATAATCTGAAACAGCAGATACAAGCCAATTCAATTATCTACCTATCAAAATACTCTACATGCTAATACATACTTAAATAGGTACTTACGAATGTATGTATGCATGTATGTATGTGCGTGCGTGTTTGCATGCACACGGACGAGATGTGATTATACTATTTCCCCGCAGGTTGCTGAAAGTGGGTCTTGTTCAGAGAGAGGCTGTATTGCTTCACAGACATTTCATTCAATAGAAAGTCTTAACTGGTGTCAACAG